>NC_057796.1:447583336-447601197 GCF_018294505.1 Triticum aestivum
CTCATGGATATAAATGTATTGTAATTCATGCATCATTTCTGTCCCTTTTCACTCATACTATTTGCTTTCTGACCTGTTTGCATTTTGGACAACATGGTGAAGTCGATTCGGAAAATTTGTTGAAATCCAATTTGACCAGAGTGGGAAGATATCTGGTGCAGCCATTAGGACATATTTGCTTGAGCGATCTCGTGTTTGCCAAATCAATAGCCCAGAGAGGAACTATCACTGTTTTTACTTCCTGTGTTCAGCACCACCGGAGGTATTTTTTCTAACTCAATGTGACTGATCAGCTGCATCTCTCCAACATTTTTTCATCAACAAACCCCAATGTCAGGACATTAAAAGGTATAAGCTGGGCGACCCTTCGTCATTTCACTATCTCAACCAATCTTCCTGCATTAAAGTTGATGGAATGAGTGATGCTGAGGAGTATCTTGCAACAAGAAGTGCGATGAATACAGTTGGCATAACTGAGCAGGAGCAGGTTTTTCCCTTTTGAATAATTGATATTCTACGTGAATGTCTACGTGACCTCTTCAAGTAACATACTTTATAACGTAGGAGGCTACATTTCGGGTTGTTGCTGCTGTGCTTCACCTTGGGAACCTCAATTTTGTTAAAGGGAGAGATGCAGATTCATCTGTATTAAAGGATGAGAAAGCTAAGTTCCATCTGAATGCAGCAGCAGAGCTCTTGATGTATGCCTAATATCTACCCTGTTGTTCTATAATTATTATGCCCAACATTCATACTCTATACATTGTGGAATTCTTCTTACAGGTGTGACCGTGAGAAGCTGGAGAATGCACTGATAAAGAGGAAAATAAATACGCCAGAAGGAGTGATTACCACAACAGTTGATCCTAATTCTGCTACTGTTAGCAGGGATGGCTTAGCAAAACAAATATATTGCCGACTATTTGACTGGTAATGAATATGGCACTGTAATTCATTCGTGGCTTATGTATCGGTCTTTGTGAGTACATATGGTTGTACCTTGTGCAGGCTTGTAAATAGGCTAAATGCATCAATAGGACAAGATGCACACTCAGCACGTTTGATTGGGGTGCTTGATATATATGGTTTTGAAAGTTTTAAGACTAACAGGTAAATTCTTAGCAAAAGACTGTTTCCAATATATTCCATTGAAGACCATTTATAGAAGTCTCCTGTTATAATTCTCTGATGGAAACAGCTTTGAGCAATTATGCATCAATTTCACCAATGAAAAACTCCAACAGCATTTTAATCAGGTACATGTGGAAGCGGAACACATGCTTGGAAGTTATGATGGTAGACTTATCTTTGCTTCTGCTGTTTGGTAAATTAGGCAGTGTTGTCTTTGCAGAATGTCTTCAAAATGGAGCAGGAAGAGTATAATCGAGAGCAGATCGACTGGAGTTACATAGAATTCGTTGACAATCAAGATGTGCTGGACTTGATTGAGAGGGTATGTGCATATATGGCATTTGTTTTGTTTAGGGTGCTTAAGTAGCCTTTATATCATGTATTGCAGTCTTGTAATGGTCGTTGTCAGCAAGCTAAAATACTAGTTTTAAGATGTATTCATCAAGTAGTCTGATACTGTTTGACTTGTAGATTGGCTATTTTGTGTTTAGTGAATTAATGTGGGCATAAACATATATTTTTTCTTACCAAGTGTCAGTTTAAGCACCAAATAATCGAACACTGCTACTGTACTCTTATTTCGAGGCTTGGAGATGTTGCATGTTGGAGTTATTCAGAGTTGTTAACTTATTATGATAAGCTGCTTATCATAAGCACCAGTAATTTTGTGCAAGATAAGTGGTTTAGAAGTAGCCCTGATGTGTTGTGTCAGCGGGTAATGTATTTGTGTATGCTTCCTAGTTGTGTGTCCCATTACCTCAATGTTTGTATCTCCCTCTTTCATTTTCAGAAACCTGGTGGAATTATTGCACTTCTTGATGAAGCTTGGTGAGTTTGAAGTGTTCTTGTTGCACTACATGCAACCAGCAGCTTGTAAATAGTTGACCATCATTACTTGTTTCTATTTCTCAATTAATGCTTCTAACTGTGTTTTTTTTGTTTCTTTGTCCTGTATGCATTAGTATGTTCCCGAAATGCACGCATGAATCATTTTCTCAGAAGCTGTATGAGAAGTTCAAGAACAACAAAAGGTTTAGCAAACCAAAGCTTTCTCGTACTGCATTTACAATTCAACATTACGCAGGAGAAGTAAGCATTTCTTGGAACACATTACTCTTTGCTTCTGCATTCAATTGAATATACTCCTTTCAGTTTCCTGAGTTTTTTTTTTGCAGGTAACCTATCAGTCCGATCATTTCCTGGACAAAAACAGAGATTATGTAGTAGGAGAACATGAAGAATTGCTTAATGCTTCCAAGTGCTCCTTTGTATCAGGGTTATTCCCATCAGTACCAGAGGAGAACACAAAATCGTCGAAGTCATCAATCGCTAATCGATTTAAGGTGTGATTCTGCTAGCTGTTTCCTATGTACTCCCTCTGTTCCTGAATATAAGTCTTTCTAGAGATTTCAATGCGGACTACATACGGAGCAAAATGAGTGAATCTACACTCTAAAATATGTCTATATACATCTGTATGTAGTCCTTATTGAAATCTCTAAAAAGATTTATATTTAGGAATAGAGGGAGTACATGCTTCCTCATTGTTCTTTAGGCACTAAGTTTAGGATAAAATCCTATTTTAATCCTCGAAGTTTTGTGCACGTAGAATTCTTTGATAATTTCTTACACTTTATATGCAGACTGTATAATGGGGGTATATCACTGCATATTTGTAGCTTGGACAATCACACAACTACCTTAGTTTGCTAATCAAATCAACATGCAAATATTTAAAAGAGGTGTCTGTACTTCTCAGTTTAGTCTACCTCCCTTCTGTCACCATAAAAAATTAAGAACGGTTGTTCTATAATTTTACTATGAATTTAGTTGCAGGTATAAAGAATATTTATGCCATCTTGGTTTTTGCAAAAAAATAAAATAAATGTACTGAATATAGTGAGCAAATGCATATGCATGTCCCAAAAAGGATGAATTAAGTACATTTTATGAAGTGAATGAGTATTACTTGGTAGACATAATGAAGCGATCAAAACCATTGCTCCAATGTGCTTCTGTTTTTTCATGTAAAACCTTTGGTATGATTTTGACATCTGATTATTCCATGAAATTCTTAGGGGCAACTCCACGAACTAATGGAGACTTTGAGTTCTACAGAACCTCATTACATTAGATGTGTTAAGCCCAATAATCTTCTTAAGCCTGCTACTTTTGACAACATCAATGTTCTGCAGCAACTTCGATGTTCGGTAAGGAAGCCATTGATCACAAAGTTTCCACATAACTTTTTTGTTTCTTAAACATGTGTCGTTTTGTATTAGAAGAAGAATGTTAACATAGAAGCTCAGTACCACTGTATACTCATGATTCTTCACCCTTTCAGGGTGTTCTTGAAGCTATCAGAATAAGCTGTGCTGGATACCCTACACGGAAATTATTTCGTGATTTTCTTCAACGGTTTTGCATCCTTGCTCCTGAAATTTTGAAAGAAAGGTGTGTAAGTTGTTTGATAATAACAGTAATAATGAATGTTCCCCTATGCCTCAAATTATATCACTTGTGGCCTGCTTTTATAACTATTTTCATGATATGTTGATAGAAACGATGACAAAGTAATCTGCCAAAAGATTTTGGACAAAACAGGACTCCAGGGTTGTCAGGTGAAGCATGCTTCTACCATAATGAATCCTTTTTTATGTATTCTGTACATCACATTTTTCTTTGATCTGCATCTTGCCGAAAAGACAGGGAACTAAAAATGAGATGCTTGTTTTTAGTCGAATAGTTACCACGTGTGACAGAGGTGATGAATAATGGGGAAATATCTAGTGAAAACCATCACCATATTTTAAACCTAAAAGCTTTCTTAGCAGGCGATCATAAATAATCTCTCTGAAAAAGTTTCATGAAGATTTAGACCATTTGGCAGTAAAACTTGAGAATTACTTAGATATTTTCCTGGTAAGTATGCAAGGTGAGAGTATGCATATACAGTATAGCTAATGTGTACACCTTTTCGCTCATGTATTTTTTTCATGATACTGCATGGAAGGAATATATGCATGCATCATTTTCAGAGAGTATATAATACACAGTTTAATCATGATCTTTGTCACAATATTTCAAATAATTTCTGTTTTACAGATTGGAAGAACTAAGGTGTTCCTGAGAGCGGGTCAGATGGCTGAACTGGATGCTAGAAGAACTGAAGTGCGGAGTAAAGCAGCTAGAGTTATTCAGAGTAGATATCACACTTATGTTGCTCGTCAGAAATTCCTTGCAATACGCAACACATCTGTATCTTTTCAATCTATTGTTAGAGGTATGGTCACACCATATGACATCTAGAGGGAGACAGTTCTGACCGCAGTATTGCACTGGTGGATGTGTGGAACATATACTTACAAAGAGTTCCATTCTCCTTTGCAGTAATATTGGCTTGTAAGCGGCGTGTATTCCTGAAAAACCAAGATGCAGCGTTGAAAGTACAGAAAAGTGTCCGCTGGTACCTTGCTTGGAAGTCTTATTCTAAACTGCGATGGTCAGCCATCACACTGCAGGCAGGATTGAGGGCTTTTGGTGCTTACAATGAATATGTTCGCAGAAAACAAAGGAAAGCTTCTATCCATATCCAGGTAGACTATTGATTCATGCTCTCTCTCTTTTATTTAAGGGGAACGTTTGTAGGTTATCATTCAAGCCATTTTACACATCTATGTTACGATAGACCAATTAATAATCGGTCCCTTACTATGGATAAAAGTTAAGAATCAGTCTCCTTACATCTCACTCCCTCCGTCCACGAATAAGTATACGTTTGACATTCAAAAAAATTCCACAAAAGAGTGTACTTCTATCTTTCCAATGCACTTTAATATAGAAAAAAATGCTTCTCTCTCATCACACGGTAATCAATACCAGTAACATTCAACACATGGTCTCCTCACTTTCTACATGCACTTAGCTCATTGGGGGTGGGGTAATTAAAGAGGAGAGAGATGGTGGCTTGCACCTTCCCAATCTGTCCTAAAATTTATATATGTACAGTTATTCATGGACGGAGGGAGTATAAGCTTTCTCTGTTCATCTCTTGGTTGTACCATCGGTCTGATAATTGTTACCTGCAGGCTCGGTGGCGTTGCCACAGAGATAATTCAAATTATCTTAAGCTGAAGAGATCAGTGTTGATTTATCAGTGTGCATGGCGAAGACGTATCGCTAGAAGAGAACTCAGAAAGCTTAAAATGGTACTCAAGCTGTCATACCATTTTTATTTATTTGTTTATGCTGATTTCATATTTACCTGTACAGCTTTTTATTTGTGTTGCATAATTTCTGTAGGCTGCAAGAGATACAGAAACTCTGAAGGTGGAGAAGGAGAAACTTGAGGAACACGTGGAAGAGCTAACAAGCCGTTTAGGTTTAGAAATGAAACTGAGGGTAAATGCTGCCCCTTGAATCAAGGCATATGTAGATACGGAAATAGGATGCCATCTTGCTGATTATCTGGTCACGCTTTATTGACATATATGTCTATTTTCAGGCTGACTTAGAGAACAACAAAGCAGGAGAAATCTCCAAATTACAGGCTGCCCTTCGTGAGATGGAGCATCGAGTAGAAGAAGCCACAGCAGTGCAGGAAAGTGAATCGGCCAAAAGGGCTGTTGAAGAAGCTCTAGCTCAAGAAAGAGAAAAAATCACTATATTGACTAATGAAGTTGAGGGGATGAAGGTACTTCTCCCCAGGCTGAACTTATGTATCATTGCAACAGTATAAAATTGGAAAGGTTTAAGTATTGCACCATTCGTTGTTTCAATGAAATCAAATGCAGTTGCAGTAGCTGTTTCAGGCTAAAAGGATAAAGAAAACCTGTGTATGACTATAAAATATTCCTGTTTCAACAGAGTACAGTGTTCAAGTAACTTGTTCAGTTATGTCATCATATCTGATTGGATGATGGTTGTGCCCTTGGACAGGTACTACTATCAAGAGAACAAGAAGAAAACACTGCAACAAAGAATGATCTTGCTATTGCTCAGGAAAGATGTGAAGACCTGAATGGAAAAATCGCGGTTGCAGATGAAAACATCAAGCAGCTTAGAGATACTGTGAAAAGGTTAGTTGCTTGGTGACTACTAGATCTTAGTAGACTAAGTAACAGGTTCTTTTGGTTCCGAATAAAGCTGGTTGAAAGAAAAGAGTCGGGTGCATATGCCTCATACACATGGATAGATGGTGACGCACTCATGCATATTATCAGGAAATGGGTACACAAAGTTCAATCTGGGTTATTATAAGATCATGTTTCTCCAGACATATCTTTAGTAAAGCAATAATAAAAGAAGATCCTTTTAAGACCCCCAGCTGCAGTTATTCACAATAAGAGCCATGTGTATATTCTTCATGAGGAATTTGTAAAAGGCCTGTGGTTTCTCCCACATGTTTACATGCTGGTGTTTGACACCTTTTAAGTCTACAAAAGCAGTTTTTTGTACAATAGGAAGTTACCATAACCAAGTAAATCCACTTTCATCCAGTCCTACTATGTGGGATAACAACAGAACAACTTGCTCCCTTTCTGCTGGATACAGATTTGAAGAGAATGTGACAGAACTAGAATCTTCACTGATGACGGAGAAGCAACACAACGAGGCAACCAGAGGGGAACTTGGTGAAGCACACCAGAGAGTTGAAGAACTACTGAGACAAGTTGCAGATGCTGATGGAAAATCCGCCGTACTTCAGTCTACTGTGCAAAGGTCATATTCGTTTTGCATGACATGTAATCCTTGTCCAACAGCCACATAGTCTTATAACTGACCAACTTTCAGTACTGTTATTGGTGTGATATTTCTTGGCTACCAGGTGGTTAATTCATTATCTTATAGTCGTCGTCTTTTCTTCATGAGCACAGGCTGGAAGAAAGTCTAACAGAGACAGAGGGCACTTTGCTTTTAGAAAGGCAAGAGAGTGAGGCAATCAAGAAATCACTCACTGAAGCTCGTGGAGAAAATGAAGAATTAGTCCATAAAACTGAAGTTTTTGAAAAGGACATTGCTAGATTTCAAAACAACATTGAAAGGTCTATTGCCTAATTCCTTGGATTGCTGTTTCCTATGCTTGAAGCTTGATTGCACTCGAAAACCGGCTTTAAGTCTTAACTCACAGCTTTAGACTATCATAATTAGTAATATGAATGCTGATTATTCTTGTCAACTGACAATTTGACAGACTTGAAGAAGCTGCAAGAACATTTGAGACTTCATTGCTGGCTGAAAAACAACACAGTGCTGCAATCATGTCACAGTTAGCTGAAACAAAGGAAGAAATTGAAGAACTGCAAAAGAAGTTTACAGATGCCAATAGGACAAATGACATGCTTCAAGATTCTTTGAAGAGGTTTAGCTCTCACGTCGCATTAATTACTCAATGTAATCATACTTCTACTATTATACAGGCATCAGCTGATGTTCCAGTTAACAATATACTGTATCACTCACATTCATCGAAGCTCTAATGTTCATGTTTGTTTTTGCAAATATACAATCGTTTTTGGTGAACAAAATGGCAATAAAATGACGCAACAAGGAAAATAATGAACATTTACGGGCAAGGTAGTCAGCATCTCAATATGAGTTCCAGTTAACAACCTGACTATTATATCATAATATCATATATTCTTAACATTATGATGCTTCTAGTTTATTCCTACTTATATATATTCTTGGAAAATAAAGGCTTAAAATTAAGACATGATTTTAAAGATGGAAAAGAACAGTCAGGCCCTGAATCATTGGTTTGTATAATATAGAGGATAGTGAACCTGTTTGTTCAGGAAATCCTAGAGGATTGGTCATTGCTTGGGATAGGGTGATATATATGTCGATGTAACTTTCTGTTGTCAGATCTATAGCAATATGGCATTAACCATTTTTTAACCTTTACTCCTGCCCTCGGTAGTACGAGCTAACCATTGTTAACATTTTTCTTCCCTTGATATAGGCTTGAAGAAACTGCAGCCACAAGGGATGCCTTGCACGTAGCAGAAAAGCAAGAGCATGGTCAAACCAAAGAAGCGCTTTCTAAATCTCAGGAGAGAAATTCAGAATTGCTTAAGAAAGTTGATGAGTCTGAGAAAAGTATAAATAAGCTGATGGAGAATGTCAAGAGGTTCTCGTCTTACTTCCATTATGCATTATTAGCAGCTGACCTTAGCTTTCTGAAAACTATAAGATCATCTCCTCAACTTTGTGAGCTAAAATGCATTTCATTTCTTACAATGTATTTAGACTTGAGAAACATGCAACATCAAGGGAGTCATTGCTGTTAAAGACAAAGCAAAATCAGGATGGCACAACAAAAGCACTAGCTGAAGCTGAAAAGAGAAACGAAGAGTTAATGAAAAGCTCTGAAGATTCAGATAAGAAAATCAGTCTGCTTGAGGATTCAGTGAACAGGTTTGATTTCATTGCTTTACAATATTTATAACCTTTAAACAACCTAGCAACTATTTCGTGGCCAACTTCTCCGATTACCTCTCATCACAATACATCCTTATTGCATGACCACGTTAAGTGGCTCCAACAGTATTTTTCTTTTCTTGCGCATAGACTAGAAGAATGTGCTGCAGAGAAAGACTCTCTATTGGCAACAGAAAGACAAGAAAACAATGCTACCAAGGAAGAACTAGCCAATGCCCAGAAAAAAACAAAGGAATTAGTAAATGAGTTACAACATTGCCAAGAAATCAGAAAGCAACTCGAAGAAAACATCAAGAGGTCTGACACTTCTCATCAGTGGATACATGTCCCATATTTTCTCAATATTTTTATTCAATGTGATAGTAAATTCTCATTTTGGTGTTCTCAGGCTTGAACAAGATGCTACTGCCAAAGATGCTTTATTGATATCAGAAAAACAAACACATGAGGCGACGAAGAAAACTCTGACTGAAACTCTGGGGAGAAATGAAGAGTTAATCAAGAAAATTCAGGATTCTGATAAACATAGTCTTCAGCTTCAGCTAACTGTTGAGAGGTTGATAATCTTTCTTGGCAGTATGTTCTTATTTTAAGAAACTTTCTGAGATCCTATCAAGTAAATCATTCATCTTATGCTCTGTCCTTCTTAATTAACTAGATAGCTCTTTCATGATTACAGACTTCAAGAAAATGCATCTGCAAAGGAGGCTTTACTGTTGAGAGAAAGAGAGCAGAGTAATACAACGATGAAGGTGCAAGAAGAAAATCAAGAAAGAAATTTGCAATTACTAAAGAGATTTGAGGATGTTGACAAGAAAATTGACCTTCTTCAAGGCACCATACAGAGGTACTTTATGCACCTATGTTTTTAAGCTGCATTTCGATATGTCATGCATACTAAATCTTCGTATATGTAGATGCTAATATTTGTAATGCTATTTCTTTGTTGGTTCAATTCAGGCTTGGCGACCATACAGAGAAAGACACGTTACTGCTATCTGAGAGACAAGAGAAGGATGAATTGAAGAAAGCACTCACCGAGACTGAATACAAAAATGAAGAACTAACGATAAAAATTGGTGAAACCAACAAAAAAATTGAGCATCTGCAAAACACTATACATATGTATGTACCTTTGATTAAGTTTATGTGGTACAAGTGCATCATCTTAGTTTTTCATTGTTGGGACCTACCTGTCAGTGTCTCATTGTTCTCATCAAGGTGTAACAGAGTGACACGTCTGCTGCTACCTCGGGACCCAACATGTGCTTTCCACCTGGGCGGGCGGTACAGGTGTCCTTAGTTGACACCTTTTTTTCTGCTAGCTTGTGTACTGCATGCCCATGTAGAGAACCCTAGCCATGTCAGATGCTGATGTGGCAGCAGCCGCGTCACTTCTTTACACCTAGATGAGAGCAATGAGGCACTGACATGTGGGCTCTATCACTCAAACTAACTGGAAACCAAAAATATGGAGCTTTGCAATACATTGTGACTTCAAATGTGGAGTTCTATGAAATTGTTTACTAAATTTGAGAGACAAATGTGGAGTTCTACAACATATGTAGATTTTGCAAAATTAACTCCTTTGGTTGTTAAACCCATGAGATTAAACAGTTGTTTCGGCCCGAAAACAGGCTTGAACAAGACATAGTGGTGAAAGTTGCTTCTTTGGAAGCTGAAAAACAAGAAAATGACGCAATTAGGAAATCTCTTGTTGAAGCTCAGGAGAGAAATGATGAGCTATTTATGAAAATTAGAGACAGTGAATACAAGGCCCACCAGCTCCAAGATACTGTGCAAAAGTTGGTATTTTAACTTACTATCTTGCTTTCTACATTTTTGTGCACTAAGTACAATTCCATCATTATCAGTCATCATGTTGTCCTTTTGGAGACTAACGTCTTCACCGATTAGGCTTCAAGTAGATGCCATATCAAGACTGTCTTCCTTTGTACTGGAGAAACAAGAAAGTGATGCTGTGAAGAAAGCACTTACTGAGGCTCGTGGAAGAAATGAAGATCTAATAAGGAGAAACGAAGACCTCCTCGATAGAAATGATGACCTTATCAAGAAATTGGAAGAGCTTCAGGAGACCGTACAAAAGTATTCCTTTACATTTACAATAACTTTTTCAACTTTGGTAATTTATATGTCCAAATCATGCGCTCCATTGTGATTACTTTTGATGGAACAACTGTATCCACAACACAGGCTAGAAGGAAAATCATCTAACTTAGAGGCAGAAAACCAAACTCTTCGTCAGCATTCGATTGTGTCGACTCCATCTACCGCCAAATCTCAAGCTTCATACTCTAAAATCAGTATGATCCATGTAATGTGCCTTCAATAGAGCTTACATTCGCATGACTGTTGAATGTTCTCATCTGATTTATTAGATGCATTTCAACAGAGAAGTCAAGAAAATGGTCATATTTTAAATGGCAACGTACCATATGCTGAAATGAGGTCCTCGTTTGGTCCAGCAGAAACAAGACCCTATATGGTAGTTTAACCAAGCACATGCCAGTTTTTTATTTTTATATTGTTTGATTGAGTAGTCATGACTTTGGTCGAAATAACATGGCAGGGTAGTGCCCCTGATTTGACTATCCACAGGGACTATGATACTGGGGAGAAAATGCAAAGGGTACTACTTAGTGAAGGATATCAGGTAGGCTGGTTGATACTTGCTTACCTACCCACCCCTTCCCATTTGCTAAAATGCTTTTTTGCCCTTCTAAACATCAGCAGCCCCAGGATGATCAGAAGTTATTACTTAAGTACATTACCCAACATCTTGGATTCTCTGGGAACAAACCTGTTGCTGCTCTTCTTATATACCAATATCTTCTTCATTCGAGATCGTTTGAAGTTACAAAGACAGGTGTCTTTGACAGTATCCTACAGGCTATAAACTCAGCAACAGAGGTTTGTAGCACTCTGTTAATTATGTTTAATTACGCTATATAATGGTACTTGAGTAGCATCTATCCCCTACGCCTTGTAGCATGATACGAGACAGCTTTATGCAGCCAATTTGCCAGTACCTGAAATCCAGAATCACTACATTTGCTCTTATATTAACTGACGTTCCTCTTACTTCAAGGCTCAATATGACATGAGAAGCTTGGCCTATTGGTTATCCAACTTATCGACATTATCAGTTCTCCTGCAACGCTCTTTTAGAACCGCTAGGACAGCAACCTCAGTTCCATATAGACGAAAAATGTCGTATGATAGGATTTATCAAGCTAATCAAGCATCTGGGCTTGCTTATTTAAGTGGTCAATTATTGGATGAACCTGGTGCATCGCACCAAATTGATGCAAAATATCCAGCTTTGCTCTTCAAGCAGCAGCTTGTGGATCTGATTGAAAAGGTGTATGGGTTGATAAGTGACAAATTGAAGAAAGAGCTTAATCCATTGCTTGAGCTGTGCATTCAGGTACCGCCTCTCTTGAGAAAAAGTAATCATCAGCTGTGAAACTTTGCTTGTTGAGAATCCTGTAAATATTGTAAATATTTAGGATCCAAGAACTTCTCAAGCAAAGGCCTCAGTGACATCTGCTGGCTTGGGCCAACACAACCAACTCACACATTGGCTGGGCATCGTGAAAATCCTCAACAGCTACTTGTATCTGCTAATAGCCAACCATGTATGTGCTAAATTATTACAAAAATCAGTGCAGTATTCTTTTTTATCGATACAGTGCAGTATCAATTTGCAAAGTTATGAAAAGTCCACGCTCAATGTGCAGGTTCCAACAATATTGGTCCACAAGTTGCTAACCCAAATATTTTCTATGGTGAACGTCCAATTATTTAACAGGTATAAGCGTATGTTTGCCCCCCACTACCAATTTTTTAAAACTTTAAAGAATAAGCTGTTCTAACTTACCTTCCTCTTTCAAAAACAGACTCCTTCTGCGTCGTGAGTGCTGTTCATTTAGCAACGGGGAGCATATTAGAGCCGGATTAGCCCAACTAAAACATTGGTGCAATGATGTTGCTCAAGAGGTTGCTCACTATCTTTTATTATGGTTATGGAGGCTATTCTCAGATGTTAGCTAATGTTTTAGTACAGCTTGCAGATTCAGCTTGGGAAGCACTGAGGCATATAAGACAGGCGGCCGATTTCCTGGTCTGTGTTTCTTTTTTAAATCATAAGAAAACCTTGGTGGCTCTTATACAAACTGAACTGTCGGTAACTGACTTATTTTCCTGGTCTTCCTATTCATCAGGTCATTTCCCGAAAACAAATGAGGACATGGAGGGAGATACGCAATGATATTTGTCCGGTAAGTGCCTTTTGCTATGAGCAAGGATCTTGTTTTGTTAGTCCTCAACTTTGTATCTTTGATCGTTTCACTCTCTGTCCAGGCTCTCAGCTTACAGCAGCTAGAGAGAATAGTTGGTATGTACTGGGACGACATGAGCGGCACAAACGTACTTTCAGCAGAGGTATGTTGATAGGCTGAATCGGTGTAATCAAAACTGTTTGAAGTGTTGATTTCGACGTTGTTTCCTTGCTGTTTGCAGTTCACATCAAGCATGAGAGCAACCATGCATGAAGAATCAAATAGCCTCTCCAGCTTTTCAGTCTTGCTGGATGATGATTCCAGGTATGCATCATGCCCCCAAGGATTCCATTGTTTGCGCCCCTTTGGAACAACAACCAATGCTCCTTTTGTCACCTCTGTTTGTTTCATTTCTCTCTTTGCAGCATACCCTTTTCGCTCGACGACATCGCAAAGTCGATGCCGAACATCGAGGACACGGTGGAGAGCGACCTGCTGCCCTTTATTCGTGAAAACCAGAGCCTTGCACTTATATTGCAAAGGAGGGACTGAGTAGTTCGCCGGCCTTGGGCGAACGAGGAGTGCCTCGCTCTAGGGTGTATATATTCTTGTAGCACAGTAGTAGAAGATAGGATGCCATATTAAGAGTGTTTTCACCGAGAATTTCTAGGCTTCTAAAGCTGTTAATAATTGTTTGGTTAAGCAGTGGTGCGTCTCTTCTCAGGGCATCTTGCCTGCATCACCCTCTTCTCCATTCTTTGGGTTTGAGTAGAAGCTGTAATCCATCAAAGGTGACAGAAACATGTTAAATCTTACTGTCATCTCAGCCGCTTGGCTATATACAAGTTCACTTTTTCTGTACAATGACGGCAAGGGACACAACATGCCAGGGCTTAAGGCTGAAACTGACCGACTGGAGAATATTTCCACCATATGAACAGAAAACAGGGATAGGATTAATTAATCATTATAACCCACTATATCGAAAATCCATCTATCATATACATGTACAATTCTTGAAACCCAACGAAAAAGGTGGGTCAAGTCTCATTAGAAGACCAACTGCTAGTATGAATTCAAGTTATGTTAGGAATTATTCTTGGGTTTCCTCCGGGGTTTCAAGTCGACCACGATTACGGTTATATTGTCTTGGCTTCCTTTCTTCAGCGCAAGCCTCGTCAGATAGTCCGCAGCTGCCTGCGCGGCAGGGTCGGTGGATCCATCACCTCCATCTGATGACGATGTTGTGACGCTGTTGTTCTTGTGCCACTGCTGGATTTGCCGGCGCGCGACCTTGCACGCCTCTTCGTTTGACACGACGTCCCAAAGCCCGTCGCTGGCCAGAATGAGGCAGTCGTCATCTTTAGCCCGGGGAACAATCGTAACTTCTGGTTTTGGGATGATGTATGGCTTCAAGTATCGGTCACCTGCATCATCAGCAATTTCCAGTTCAAGTTAGCAGAGATTGCAACAAGTTTGGACAAATTGTTATCCCATGCACAGATAAACCAGCTTGGCTATTATAGGTTCAACTAAATCCCTATGATGCTGTCCAAGTATTTTATACATCAGATTTGAGTGCCACAAGAGGTGTGAACAGATACAACTAGGACCAGGCATTAGCCATGGTCCAAGCTGCAAGTGCCACTTGCATGACATGAACATGACATAAGGTACCTTTCTTGCTTCCATAAAAGATGGTTTTTCTACTTTGGCAGGTGACTTCTTTCCTTAATCTCATTTAATCTCATACTTGATTCTATCAGAGCTACATTTAACCTCATTTTGCAAGTTCAACAGCACGATTACTAGCAAAATTGAGGCAGACAGCACTTAACATGACAACACCCAAGAGAATAGAGGGGCCGTCTAGATGGCGCCCAGGCCAGCCACGCCAAATCGCGGGCGAGCCAAAAAGTTGGCGATGAAATTCGCCGCCACAGATCTGCCCTGGCGTTGGCACAGAAAACAAACTAGCGACCAAAATTTTGGCATAGGCTAGAAAATTTGGCTGCCAACCAAACAGACACCCACGCTGGTTGTCAACACCCATATTTTGGCAAGGCGAGCATCGGCCGTCATCCAAACAGCCCAGAGACTTCAGGTTTCCATAAATAGGAATCTTAAAATCAAGGGAAAAAAGTGCTACACTTTAAGTGTGCATTTTGCCATGCCTAGTGCGTATCTCACGGTTCTCACCTAAGCGCACGCAAGCATGATTACGTGCTAGGCGTTCTGTTGTCGCCTAGCGGCTAGCGTGTAGGCACGCTTAAGCGCTAGCCGATCTGTTGTCACATAGCGCCTACTGCTTAAAATGGTACCAAGTAACGACTAACGAGAAATAACAACTCAAGCACAAGCTACTTTCCTGGATTTCAAACAAAGCAGCAGCGCGCGAAGACATTTACCACTATCACACCGGACCAAGCAATTTTGCATCATACTTTGATGTTGCTATGACTACAGTTTCAAACTCAATGGGTGGTCCCTTACTATATGACGCGCGTCATATGAAAAATAGCAACACATAGTACAAGATAAATATAGCTGCATACCAATGGATCGTGACATAGCCAGTATGCCGGACACTCGGTGTCCATTCCATTGGATGACCTTGCCTCCCGCAGCCTCAATCCTGGCGCGCTCATCCTTCCTGTCAGGCTGAAACAACAAGGCATAATTAATCAGATTAACCTCAAATCATGGATGCTGCTGTACCAATACCATGATGCTCACAGAAGCATATCTACCTTCTGATCAATTGAGAGGGCGACAGGCTCCTTCCCGCGCGAGAGCACGATGCGTGAATCGCCGCAGTTGGCGACCACGACATGGGAGGAGCACACCACCACTGCAACCGCCGTGGAGCCCACGTTCTCCGCGGCGATCGGGTCTGACCGGGGCTGTCCGTGGACGAGCCTGCTTGCAAGCCCTGACACCTCGTCATCCACCGTCTGGAAGCACCTGGTGAAGAGGTCGTCCCAGTGCTCCTTCATGTCCACATCGCTCATCTCGCCCAGATCGCTGGGGGGCCTCCTCAGCTCCTTGCTCAGCACGACGTGGAGCCTCTCCCGGCAGTAGTTGGACACCTGCGCGACGACACGGAAATCCACAGATCGTCAGATCACGGGGCTCGCTCGGCTGGGGGGCCGCCGTCGGCGATGAATCCGAGAGGAGGGGGGTTCCGGCCCCGGGCGTGCATACCTCGGCGCCGCCGTGGCCGTCGAAGACGGCGAAGAGGTGGGAGGGCAGGCGGAGCGCGTCGGCGTCGAGCCCGAGCCCGTCGAGGTCGCGGCGGCGGGCGAGCAGGCGCACGGGCACGTCGGCGAAGCGGGGCACGGCGGCGCAGGCGTCCTCCATCTCCCCGCCGCGGCCCGGCGTGGCAACGCAGCCCCACACCGGCTCGCACTCCATGAGGTAGACGCTCCTCTTGCCCCCCGCCACGAGCGCCGCCCGGCCGTCCCCGAGATCCAGCCGCTCGACCCCGCCGCCCGCCGCCGCCGCCGCGCCCTCCGGATCGCGCGGCGCCGGCTCGTCCTGCCCGCAGATGGCCGCCGCCGCCGCCATCTCGGCCGACGCTAAAGAACCTGGTGAACCGAAACGAAAAAGGAAGAGCGGCAGCCGACTCGCCCAAGAAGGCAATAAAGAGCCGCAGCCGAAGACGCACGCCGGAGGAGGAGGCGGGGTCCGGGGAGGGGGCAGGGAGCTATAGGGGCTGCTAGGTGGGGGGAGAATGGTGGGTGGAGGAGGGGGGAGGATGATGGTGTGGAGCGCGCGCGCGTGTCCGGGGAGGGGGAAGGGAAGGGAGGTGGGGGGAGGGGATTGGAGCGGGCGGGCGCGCCGTACCGGGCAGGTCTTCTTCTCGCTTCCGGTCCGGTGTGTCTGCTGCCGGAGGGGTCCGCGTGGCCGTGGCCGCTCCCGATATTATGTCTTGTCGCCCGGCCCACGCCGGCCCCGTACACCTGTTCAGACCCGTGCTGATTTGTCACTTGCTTTAGGTTTTCTTTCAACAACATACATTTGTCACTTGCTTCGTTTTCAAGAACGTACGTTTGTCACTTGCTTTTTATGCTCGAGGGGGAATGGATGGTTCTCCATTGAAGAGAAATGTGGCAGGGAATGCCTTGGCACGTGTATGCTCTGCTCGTCAAATTTCACCCTTGTCGGTACTCCCTCCGTCCGGGTTTGCAAGGCATCGGAGCAAAATGGCCCCTGTTTCATACCCTTTGCATGCGCATTGTGCTGGGCAATCGGTCGGTACGGTAGTGTGGCTTGAAGCGTCGGCTTGCTGCCGTGCCGACGTTGCATTGGCCATGCGGGCGCAACGCGCGGAAACCGTACACGTGGGATCCTTCGGTTGAGAGAGAGAGAGGGAGGGGGCGAGGAATTGGCGGCATTGGCACACGGGCAAACGGTGAAGTGTGCGGGCAAAACACCATTTGTTCTCGTGCATGCTGGTTGGCCGTTTCGAAACTCAAATCCTCGATGACGGTTGTCTTGCCTCGGTGTTTTTGCCCTGCGATCTAACAAACCCTTTCCGAGGAATATACCGCCCTACGAAATAGTTATGCATACGACGGTTAACATCCTTTTCTGACACGATACGATATACTGTTTAGACCCGCGCTGATTCGTCACTCGCTTCATTTTCATTATATTCAAGAACATTTGTCACTTGCTTTTTATGCTCGAGGGGAAAATGGATGGTTCCATTGAGAAGAAATGTGGCAGGGCTAACACACGGGCTAGTCTGGGGATGCCTTGATACACATGTGCTCTGCCTCTGCTCATGAAATTTCACCCTTGTCGATGCTCCCCTCATTCGTGTTGGTAAGACGGCGGAGCAAAATGGCCTCCGTTCCATTCCTTGTTGCATGCGTATTGTACCGGGCGATCGGTCGGTACATGGTGTAGCTTGAAGCGCCGGCTTGCTGCCGGCGATGCATGGGCCATGCAGGGGCGACGTGCGAAAACCGTACACGTGGG
>NC_057796.1:447601361-447602326 GCF_018294505.1 Triticum aestivum
GATCGGTGTAGTGTGCGACCAAAACAACATTTATTCTCTCCCGCACTGGTTGTCCGTTTCGAAACTCAAATTCTCGACGGCGGTTCTCTTGTTGTGTAGTATTGCTTCTGTGTTTTTGCCCTCCAAGTCCGACCCAACAAACCTTTTTGAAGGAAGTAATTGTCGTTAAAAACACTGAAATAGTTATATTTGTTACAGCTAACATTTGCTATCCCAAGCCACATTGTATTAAGACCGTCATATGCATGGCATCATTGAGAAAATTTTATGCTTCTGAGAAGTAGGTAGAGAGAATAAATGATATTTTTTTTGGAGGGAAAGAGAATAAATGATTTGAAGCATGGATTTTAAATGAAAAAACCCAGGGGATGTTGATACTGTTCCGGCGGCCACTTGGGGATGGGCGACACGAGCAGACCTCACAAAATAAATTGAATTGAACGAACCCTGCGGGGGACCATAGCTATTCAAGCCTGTGGAGCACGCCACCACGTGTCCGCTGCCGTTGATTTTCTTTCCCTCCCTCGCGTTTCCCCTCTTTCCGGCGGCCCCACCCGTCCATCCGCCCCGACACGGCGCCGTCCGGGTCGCCGGGCAGGGCTCGTGCCTTTCTAGGAAGCGGGGCCCGTGCGCCCCAGCTGGGCCAATGGGGTGGCGCCACTTGACGGACGCGGCGCGGGTGGGCAGGCGAAACTGCCTGGCCGCGTACGGATGCCCGGCCCGGTCCATGTGTCGCCCGCCCGCGAGAAACTGCCAGGATAGCGTTTGCGTGTCCCAGGTTGCACGCTGCCGCTACTGTCTTTTTCTCTTATCTATAAATATATATAATTAAACGAAAAGCTGGAGAGGTTCATCGGAACTGCTTAGCGCGGAGCGGAACACGTAGTGGTACAGTGCGTGGATGGTGTGAGGTGTGGCGAAGGAAAGGAATGGATCGCGATGGCAAGGCCAAAAGGTGGTTTGGT
>NC_057796.1:447602615-447615527 GCF_018294505.1 Triticum aestivum
AGGTGGTTTGGTTTGGAGTGTACATCCATGATCCATCACGGGTGGGGTTTCCTTAAAGATGGGCTCCTTTGTGCGTCCTAGTACCTAGTACGTGGGTTCGAGATGCGCTGCGGATTTGATTTGGTTGTAGAGGTTTGATCGATGGATCGATCAATCCCGGCCTAGGGCGGGCGGGCGGGCGTAAGTGCCCGACCGGATCGTCGGGCGGGCGTGGGGGCGTGTACCGGCAGCGACGTGACGGGCGAGGCCGGCGCGTGGCGACGGACGTACGTACCCGACAGGGGAACCGGACGCCGTCCCTTCGGTTCGATCCGTCGAGCCGGGCTGGGCTGGGCTGGCTATGCCTATGCTAGCACGACAGCGCGCGAGCGACCAGGCCACCAGGCAGGCAGGACCATGCGCGCGCGCGCGCGAGCGGGGACGAGAGGTAGCAGATGCGTAGTGGGATTTGCTTGCGTGCGTGCGTGCTTGCGGAGATGACCTTGCGGTGAACACTACTTAACTTTTTCTTAAAAAAAAACGACCCAACCAACCACAAACAACAAACACGCAACATACATCATACACCGTCCTAGAGAACATGTGAGTTCTTCAGCAACATCGTCATCTTTAGGAAGGAAATGACACGCAAGCATCGTCGGTCGTCGCAGCTTCTAACACTGAAGGTCGGATCTCGGACTTTCACCAAGGACGTGTGAGCAATCTCCAAGACAAACCTTCATCAAGAAACGCAACACATACACACCGCCATTGCAAGATGCGACTAACAAAGGTCATATCTAGAGTTTTCACCACCAAAGCTCGAAGCCTGGTATTCGAAAAGCATTTTCTAGCCAAAGTCACTTTTTTTGCGAAAAATCCTGCAATCTATTCATCTTCAATCATGGCATGGCAGTGCAACAAATATCAGAAATAATAAAAATTACATCCAGATCCATACACCACCTAGCTACGACTACAAGCAATGAAGGCGCGTCGCCATCATTGCCCCTCCCTCGCTGGAGTCAGGCACAACTTGTAGTAGACAATCGGGAAGTCGCTGTGCTAAGGCCTCATAGGACCAGCGCACCAGAACAACAACTGTCGCCAATGAAGAACAACGTAGATCGAAAGGTTCCAACCCGAAGACACACAAACATAGACAAACAACAACCAGATCCGAACAAATCCACCGAGGATAGATCCGCCGGAGACACACCTCCACCCGCCCACCAAACATGCACCACCGAGACGGGGGCTAGACGAGGAGACCTTTATTCCATCTTCAGGGAGCCGCCACCGTCTCTCCTTCCTGAGCAGGACACAAACCCTACCAAATCTCAAAGAAACGACTAAAAATGGAGCCCTCCCGCCGGCCCTTGCCAGGATCCACCGCGCCCCCATGGCCCTAGGGTCACCGAAGACGAGGCGGACCTGCGGCGAGCCGGCGAGAGGCACAAACCCTAGTTTTTTCCGAGGAGGAGGCGGCGGCTGCGTATGCAAATTATCTTCTACTAGTTAGGAATGTTAGCCAAAGTGACCTTGTGCCACTACCACCACTTGCCTAAAAAAATGATGTTGCCGGGAGGGGCACAACCGCACCAAGGTCAGGAGAATTGGAATCCCAATCGTTCCCTGGCATGCATGTCTGTCTACAATTGGTCGCCATCTCTTTGAGTCCTTGTTCGGTTGCGTGTGAATCCTAGTGGATTGAAGGGGTTTGAGGGGGATTTAAACCTCTTCTAAGTCAAAATACGAACCAATCCTTGTCAATCCCCTCCAATCCTCTTGGGGAGTGGATTAACCGAACAAAGCCTGATGGACATTAGCATGCAACTGAAGGCATGCTTGCGAACACGAACTGTCGGACAACCTGGAGAGTCGAACGCCGTCTATAGCTTCCTCCCGCATGCTTCACAACCACTACAACAAAGATGGGAGATCCCTCACCATCGTTTATTAATGGGATCCACCGCCAGGGCGGAAGGAGGAGACTTGGTGGGGAAAGCTGGCGGTGGCACTACGACCCGGTGAGGAAACACGGAAGGTGGTTTACTCGTGTTGTACTAGAGACAGATGTAATTTCATCGATAAAATAATAGTTGCATGTCATAAATCCATCCCAAAATAAGTGTCTCGAAAGTTGTATTAAGTTTGAGACACTTATTTTAGGACGGAGAAAGTATATCATAAACTTTTAATGCAATGATAAAGTGCTCACTATAGAGACCGGCAAAATCAAAATAGTATATGCTGGTAAGGCGCTAGCCGGCCGTTGTGCCGTGTGTGGACGGAGGCACCTAGAAAGCAAGCAGGTTCTATAATTTGGATTTTGGGGGCAGGCTGCTCCAGCCGATAATTGACAAGAGTATTCTTTGTGAATGAGTTGTGATTGGTCGTCCCGGCCCGCCAGCCGGAACAGATGCACCACTTCACTTGCGACTCGTGTTACGGAGCTGTCACATCGCTCCGATATCCCTATCAGACGCTTGAAACCCACACACGTGTACCCACCTACAGGAGCTTGAGCTTGCGTGGGTAGCAAGAAGCTAAAAATCACTCAATTATCAGCTAGCAGCTCAGATTCATCGGTACATGAGAGAGACAAGTGCGATGATATGCCACGCCCAGCAACCAAACTGATGAGGACTTTTTTTGTGTGTGGAAAACTGATGAGGAATTGAGAGTCGATGACGATGGGGTAGTAAAATGACTTTTGTATTTTGGCCAATGAGATTAGAGCATCTACATCGGAACCCTATACTAACCAACTGGATGGCCGGCCAGTGACCGATCCCTTTTGACGATCAAATCGACCTCCTCAAATGACACCTATACACCTGGACTGACCGATACTCCTCATATCTACCCCAAATGTGACATGGACATATGAAGTGGTCCGGACGCATCAGTGAGGCCCAACATGACCCGCACGGACCCCACTTCGTCCCCACTAAAAATTCCCATTTGGTCCAAAACCCTAGATTTAATTACTCTCTCACTCTCCGCTCGGTTCTCCGTCGCTACCTCTCCCCCTCCGTCCCAATGTCGAGCACCGGCAGCGGCATGAACGACAATGCCGGAATCTGGAAGCGAGGACGATCCCATCGACCGGAACGCCCTCGTCCACTGGCAGCGGGTGACGATGAGCAGCTGGCCCTCTACATAGCGCTGCAATGGTCGCGGGGCAACACAGGCGGTAGCTCGGGCTTTGCTCTGTCCCCTGTCACCCGTCGTCGCAGTGCGTGCACAGGCAGTAGCTCGGGCTTTGCTCCGTCCCCTGTCACCCGTCGTCGCAGTGCGTGCACCGGCGCCGACCCGTCCCGCACCTGGCGCACGGCCCGCTCCGCACCACTAGCCCGACACCCTCCTACCCCTTTGGCGGCTGCTCCTCATGGGCATCAGTGAGTCCTCGTGTCTGTGCCGTCGGCTCCGCGGACCTGGACGTCTGAATCGGAGGTGCCCGCCACGAGAGGCACGGGCTAGGAAGAGGGCAGCGAGGAATGTAGAGGAGCAGCTCCTCGCGGTTGTCCTCCGCCGCTCGCTAACACCGGCAGAGACGGACGCCCGCCGCCTTTGTTGCAAGAACTTCAAGGCACACGATCTCGACATCGAGCGTTAAGCGAAGGAGATGACAACGAATGTAAGAGAGTGGTTGGAACCCCAGTCCACCAGAGACCACAACCCAACCATGAAAACCTTGGGGCCAATAGCTCCTGTGCGACGTTTTTGATGTGAATTGGAAGGAGTGCGACGTTATTGGAATGAATGGCTGTGATGCGACACATTTGAGCGTGTAAATAGCCCAGGGCCACATGGGGTGTTAAATGTGGTTAAATTGGTCGTCAACCAAGCCCGCCCGTTTATGTTAGGACATGTGGGTCCAACTTAATTGTTCCTCAAAACAGCTGGCCGTGCCGTGCCGCCCGACCGTGCCGGGCCCGCCACTCTGCCCCCCTTCTTCTCCGGTGGCGGTGGATCTTGCGTTCTCGGTGGCGGCGGCAGAGCCCTCGTTCTCAACGGCGGCGGAGCCTTCGTCCTCAGAAAATGGTGAGTGAATTCAAACCCTAGTAGCCCTCCCGTTCCTCTCTCGGGCCTGTAGATCTCAGCTCGTTTCCTCTGTTTTCGCTTGTTGAATCGATAGGTTGTGAGGGGAGCCCGTGGGCATACTGAGATGGAGCCGCCAGATTCAACTTCGAATAGGTAATGCGCCTCTCTCCGATCCAATTTTGCATGCAATTAGGGCCTCGTCTGCTCTTTCTCACAGGCTCACACTGTCCGCCACTGACAGAGGGGATGCTGCCGCTCGGACCTTCGAATTGACAGTCAATTTCTTTCCATCAAAGGCAAAATTAGTTGATGGTAGCATACAGAACATTGAGAGAGACACAATTGTTAAATGGGAGGTTGAGTTTACGGAGATTGATCCACAAGTTCTACAGAACATGGGAGAGACGGCAGTGAAGAAGTGGGTGGAAAAAATTGGGGAGAATATTGTTTGGGGTCCAGAGCAAGAAGTATCACTGTTGCGGTTTGATGATTGGAAAGGAGAGTATGTGAGAATAGAAGATGGTGAACAGATTGTTGAAGAAATCGATCGGCAAAACGGCTGGACAAGCAAACGGGCTAGTTTTTTTGCTGAGCTCGTTGATCTGAACATTTTTTCGAAGGTTGGATATGTGCCATCACAATTGGCTGCGCAGATGGTAGATGATGTTTGGGCTACACAGAGGCCATTGATTCCCATGTGTACCGAACTTACAGTAATAGCCTAAGAGGGACAGGTGACTGGAACTGAAACTGAAACTGCAGCAACTGTTGATTGGAATGTAGTTGAATTAGATGAGCCTACTGATTTGGTCATTGCACCAATGCCTGACATTGAGATGGCCCTTTTGGCATTCCAGTCGATGACAGAGATAAGCAGGAGAGGGGCGAATCTAGTTTGCCTGCTAATGCTGATGAAGAAGTAGATGGACAGTTGATGGAACAAGCTGCAGATGAAGTAGATGATGCACATGATGATGAGTTGGTGCATGTGTATGACAAAGAAAACCCTGTCATTGAAGTAGGCAAGTTGTTCCCAAGCATGAAGGAGTTTATGATGTGTTTCAAGATTTATGCAGTGAAATATGAGTTTGATGCCAAGACTGTTTGGACTGATAGAAAGAAGTTTTATGCAAGGTGCAGAGGATTTGATGGTAGTGTGAAGCCTTGCAAGTGGTACATATCTGATAGACTGCAACCTGATGGAAGTACTGTCAGGGTTAACCAAATCCCCAATGAACATACTTGTATTACAAGTTCACAGAGAGTATCAACCATGACATCACAACTTTGGGTTGCAGAAAAGATCACCCCAATTTTAGCCAAAACACCAAACACTACTACCAAGAAACTCAAAGTAGACTTGGAAAAGATGTACCCCATTAAACTGAAATATACCACAGTGTGGAAGGCAAAACAAAGGGCAATGAAAAATTTATATGGTGATTGGGCAAATACATTTAGGATGCTTTACAACTTCAAAGCAGAGGTGGAAAAAAGGTCACCTGGCAGTGTTGTGGAGATAGATACAGAGGTATCAGCCGAAGGTGAAGTCAAGTTCTCCAAGTTTTTTATGGCTTTGAAGCCTTGCATCGATGGGTTCAAAGCAGGGTGCCGTCCATATTTGAGCATAGACTCATCATTTTTGACAGGCAAGTGGAATGGCCAGTTGGCAGCAAGCAATGCTCTAGATGGACACAACTGGATGTTTGCTATTGTTGTTGGCTTGTTTCAGTCAGAAACAGAGGCTTCATGGACATGGTTCATGATCCAGTTGAAAAGATGCCTAGGGCCAGTGTCACCTTTGGCTATACACACAGATGCATGTAAGGGGCTTGAAAATTCAGTGAAAAATGTTTTCCCACATGCTGAGCAGAGGGAGTGCTTCGGTCATTTGTGGATGAATTTGATCAAAACATTTAGAGGAGAGGAATTTGGGCGCATGTGGCCAGCAGCAAGATCTTACACTAGACAGACACACAAATATCATCTTGATAAGATAATGGCAGCATGTGATGAGTTTGGTCCATGGCCGAACACCTACCATTCTTTGTTATGGTCCAGGTCAGCATTCAACACTGCCATCAAGTGTGACCACATCAACAATAATTGGGCAGAGAGTTTCAACAACAAGGTGAAGGAGTTAAAAGATTTGCCTGTGCATGCCATGGTTGACCAAATCAGGATCATGCTCATGCGATTGTGGGAATTGAGAAGAAGGATAGGTGATTGTCTGCAAGGTGATAAGCTTCCAGTAGTGGTACAACAGGTGGTCAATAGGAGCAGATGTCTTTCACATTTGTTTGTTAAAAAATCTTCACCTTGGGGTGCTGAAGTTCGAGATAACAAAACTGGAAGGAGACATGTTGTTAACATTGAATTGCATGATTGCACTTGCCTCGAGTGGCAACACACTGGTAAACCATGTGAACATGCCATTCTCTTCTTAGCATCCCAACCGAAGATAAACATGCACCCATATTTGCATGAATATTATTCGATAGCAAGATTCAAAGCTGCATATGCTACTCCAATTCCAGCACTTACAGATCAGTCTCAGTGGCCTGGAGTGGACATTGAATTTTCCATGTGTCCTCCCTTGACGAAAAGAAAGGCTGGCAGGCCTAAACAGAGTAGATTCAAGGCATGGTTTGAGAAAGGTGGGAGTAGTAAGAAGGGAAAGAAAGATGGAAAGCCAAAAAGGGCCCAAAAAGGTAACAAAAACAGATGCAAGTTGTGCCAGGAACTTGGGCACGGAGTGGGATCTGTCAAATGCCGTTACACTCCTGATAAGCCAAAGTATGTTCTTGTTTATTTGTATGTGTTTTGATTTGGTGCTTTTTTCCAATTACTATATCTATAATATTTTCCCAATGGCCAGGAGGAAGCGAGAAAGTCAGCCCCTTGTTGTTGAACAGTGTTGGCCAACAAAAAAAGCAAGAGTCAATGGCGGTAGAAAGAAGAGAAGTGTGCCTGAGCCTGAGCAGACTGAAGAAAATCTTGCTGCAGTCAACATTCAGACTGAAGAAACTGATGTGGAGGTGCACACCGAAGAAACTAAAATTGCAGTCAACATTCAGATTGAAGAAACTGCTCTCGAGGTTGAAACTGAACCTGAGCGTGTCGAGGTTCAAACTGAAGAAACCCATGTTGAGGTACACACCAAAGAAACTGAAACTGCTGTCAACATTGAGACTGAAGACACTGATCACGAGGGTGTTGGCGAGGTGTTGAAAAGACCAGTGAAGAAAACCAAGATGATCAGTGAACTTGTGTGTATAGTAGAACCAAAAACAAGAAGTGCTAAGGCGAAGAAGGGCACACGATGTGGTAGGAAGAGGTAAAACAGAGAACAATTTGAAAATTTGGGGCATGTAATAATATTTGTAACTTGGTGCGTACTGGTAGTCACTATGTATCCCCTGTTGGGGAACGTAGTAATTTCAAAAAAATTCCTACGCACACGCAAGATCATGGTGATGCATAGCAACGAGAGGGGAGAGTGTTGTCCACGTACCCTCGTAGACCGAAAGCGGAAGCGTTATAACAACGCGGTTGATGTAGTCGTACGTCTTCACGATCCGACCGATCAAGTACCGAACGCACGACACCTCCGAGTTCTACACACGTTCAGCTCGATGACGTCCCTCGAACTCCGATCCAGCCGAGTGTTGAGGGAGAGTTTCGTCAGCACGACGGCGTGGTGACGATGATGATGTTCCACCGACGCAGGGCTTCGCCTAAGCTCCGCAACGGTATTATCGAGGTGTAATATGGTGGAGGGGGGCACCGCACACGGCTAAGAGATCTCAAGGATCAATTGTTGTGTCTATGGGGTGCCCCCTGCCCCCGTATATAAAGGAGCAAGGGAGGAGGAGGCCGGCCCTAGGAGGGGGCGCACCAAGTTTGGAGTCCTACTAGGACTCCCTAGTCCTAGTAGGATTCCACCTCCCATATGGAATAGGAAAAGAGGAAGGGAAAAAGAGAAGGAAGGAAGGGGGCGCCCCCCTTCCCTAGTCCAATTCGGACCAGACCAAGGGGAGGGGTGCGGCCACCCTTGAGGCCCTTTTCCTTCTTTCCCGTATGGCCCAATAAGGCCCAATACGTATTCCCGTAACTCTCCGGTACTCCGAAAAATACCCGAATCACTCGGAACCTTTCCGAAGTCCGAATATAGTCGTTCAATATATCGATCTTTACGTCTCGGCCATTTCGAGACTCCTCGTCATGTCCCCGATCTCATCCGGGACTCCGAACTCCTTAGGTACATCAAAACTCAATAAAACTGTCATCGTAACGTTAAGCGTGCGGACCCTACGGGTTCGAGAACTATGTAGACATGACCGAGACACGTCTCCGGTCAATAACCAATAGCGGGACCTGGATGCCCATATTGGCTCCCACATATTCGACGAAGATCTTTATCGGTCAGACCGCATAACAACATACATTGTTCCCTTTGTCACCGGTATGTTACTTGCCCGAGATTTGATCGTCGGTATCTCGATACCTAGTTCAATCTCGTTACCGGCAAGTCTCTTTACTCGTTCCGTAACACATCATCCCGCAACTAACTCATTAGTCACAATGCTTGCAAGGCTTATAGTGATGTGCATTACCGAGTGGGCCCAGAGATACCTCTCCGATAATTGGAGTGACAAATCCTAATCTCGAAATACGCCAACCCAACAAGTACCTTTGGAGACACCTGTAGAGCACCTTTATAATCACCCATTTACGTTGTGACGTTTGGTAGCACACAAAATGTTCCTCCGGTAAACGGGAGTTGCATAATCTCATAGTCAGAGGAACATGTATAAGTCATGAAGAAAGCAATAGCAACATACTAAACGATCGGGTGCTAAGCTAACTGAATGGGTCAAGTCAATCACGTCATTCTCCTAATGAGGTGATCTCGTTAATCAAATGACAACTTATGTCTATGGCTAGGAAACATAACCATCTTTGATTAATGAGCTAGTCAAGTAGTGGCATACTAGTGACACTCTGTTTGTCTACATATTCACACATGTATTATGTTTCCGGTTAATACAATTCTAGCATGAATAATAAACATTTATCATGATACAAGGAAATAAATAATACTTTATTATTGCCTCTAGGGCATATTTCCTTCATCCCCGTATTTCTATTCGAACTTGTTTGTTGGTACCTTATCTAAACCAACCAAATAAAATTCAAATTTGGGCTCAAATTTGAGTTAGGGATGGGGTATTGATGTTTTAATGCTATCTAAAGTACCTCAACTGAAATATGTTTGCTTGCTGATCATTTCGAGCCCTTTTGGTAAGTTGAACTCATAGTCATGAAAAGTGTGTCTCAAATGACCTCCAAAGGTAGGGTAAACGGCCTCATATTTAATCAAGTTTTTTTTGGCACCTTGTCTAAACCAGCCAAATAATTTTTCTACACATCTATTCTACCTATATAGTGTAAATCTAAAGTCTCACTATTTATTGAATTATTTTTCTATTTTTTTTTGAAAAAACAAGGTTTAATAGAAAATATATATATAACAAGTTTAAAACATGAAAATGAGAAAAGTAAGTTAAGATCTTTCTTAGTCAATCCAAAATGAAGTTTTGGTGAGGTTTTCACACTTTTCATTTTCAAAACCCCACCTACTCTCGGGTGCCCACTACTCTCTCCCTTGAACTCCATACTACATTGTTCGAGGAATGACAATTTTGTGAAGGATTTTTCGTAAAAATGTATGTAAACCATATTTATATTTTTTTCTCGTTATTATACGACATAATAAGACTATGTGCGCAAATTTTATATTTTTTTGATTTTTTTTGAATTAGTTATGCTCAACCCTAATAAGTCAAACCCCTCTCAAAACCCCTCAAAACCCCGCACACTACCGGGTCGTCGATCGTTGTGCGTGGACGGTTGAGATCAGGCGCTAGGGTTAGCTACAGTGTGCATCGATCCGCATGAGACGCGCTGATTGGTTGAATCAGTGTGCATCGATCCGCATGAGACGCGCTGATTGGTTGAATCGGTGGGGTTTGGATCAGCCTCTCTCATTGGGGCATCAGGACCGTTCATTTGAATCCAACGGCAAGAGTTGACGCGGTGCATGGACCAAGCCTACGCAGTGCCCTTTCCATCGTTGCATGCGTGCCCGTGCCTACCCGCAACATGCATGCCCACCCGCAGAACTGCGCCCGTGCGTTGCATGCATGCCCTCGACGTAGCCCTGCTCCGCCACCCCTATCGACGCAGTAAGCTGTCGCATGCCTACCATTAGAAACGATGCAGCGTCGCATCAAAGCATGCACCCGGCCACAATGCAGCAGCCCGATGAAGACAACCAAAAAGCCAACGCTGCATGGCGTGCTGTACGTGGCGTGCTCCTCTTTGAGGACGCAATACTGGCATGGGGTATCGATGTGGGTATCGATGCAGTTCAAACGGCGTGCTGCCCGTTACAAGATGGGCAAATGAAGGCGTCCATTATTGTCACGTCTCCCATCGACCGAACGTTGCCCTCTAGCCAGGCCCTAGCAAGATGGGCAAATTAATGGGCTACGGCATGAATGCACGGGCGGCACACGCAGAGAACCCGGGGCAGGCGTGTCCCCTTGACCCACGACAGCACAGACGCGTGCGTGAGCCCGTCCCCCTTGACCCGCGACCGGTGGCACAGAAGGATCGCAGCCCGTTTCCCACGCTCGTGTACACACTTTCATGGGGCGCCACCAAACGCCGCCCGCCCATTAATTCTAAGGGGTGAAACCACGCCGCACTTGGGGCTATTTAAGCCGGGCACTATCGACTTCCTCTCCCTCCTCATCCACACCCCATCCTTTGCCTCCTCTGCCCTCCTTTTTCCTTCTTCTTCATCAAACCCGATCGAGCCCTCGAGCCACCCCGCCACCATGCAGTACAACGCCCCCACCTACCGCTTCCCCCCAACCGTGCCGGAAAAGGCTCTACCCGGCCAGAGTGTATGTAGAGAGAACCCTTAGGGTTTGGGCGATCTCGAGGTGGAGGGGCGCAAGGGAGTTAACAGAGTTTTTCCTTGCGGTCGGCTTCCGCCACCTCCCCCGCGGCTCTCCTCGGATGTACCATCTTGAGGAGGTCAACCACAACGGCGTTGTGATTGGGCTCCTCGCCACGTTCACTAACCCTTTCGATGCTTTCCATCTCCTCGGGCGATCGTATTGGGTTGGTTGTGAGTTCATAGCTTTCACAACCTACAATATCTTCACCGACTTCAACGGCATCTTCCCCAACAACGGCGTTATGCACACGCTCCCGTACCCCATCAACAACGGGGAGGAGTGAAGGGCGGCGCCCGGAGGAGCGAGGTGGCCCCGGAGGAGGAGGAGAAGAAGAACCCGAAGAAGAACCCGCGTTTGGTGCCCCCCGATCTATCTAGCTTGCTATAGATCTATCGTATTAGTTTTTTTAAGTTGTAATCGTTATGCTACTATTATTAAGTTTTATTAGTACTTTAAGTTGTAAGGCTATCATGGAGTTGTAAGGCTATCGTGGAACTATGGGTTGCAATCGTTATGCTTCTATATAATCGTTATGCTACTATATATATTGTGTGTTTCGTGCTATTATTTGTGGATTGCTATGGGTTGTTCTTGCTTATTATTCGTGTATTGCTACGGACCCGGGTTGCTACACCCCAATCACCACACACACCATCTTCAAAATATTGGCCAAACCATGGACATGCAACTAGGAGCCCCATGCAAACCCACTATGGACATGGGTGCAACTAGGAAATGCAAACTAATTTACTTCGGGCACTTCATGCAAGCATGCAACTCATTTAGTTCATGGAACCATAGACATGCATACAAACAATTAACATTTAGTTTTAGTGCATCAAAAAATGATCCATCACAAAATTTAGTGCAAGAAAAAGGCCAAAAAAAACAAGTAACATTTTAATGGGCCCCATTTTATTTGCCGAAGTTAGAGGTGGGCTGGTGCCCCTACACGGGTGGGCTGGTCTTGGGCATGGTTATTTTCTCAGGGCCCATTTTCTCACGGCCCAACATCTATTCGGCAGCCCAGTTTTGTTTTTTACTGGAAACTGAATTTGGGTGTGTACTCTGTTAACTGAAGAACAAAAACAGAGGAAACAAAGCATGAACACTGAATAGGGCCCCTGAGAATATCATTACAATAATTCAAGCAAGTTTTGCTTCACACTAATTCAAATTCATCTAACAAATGATCCCTGGCTAACTCAAACTACTGGGCACCCCTGAAACTAGTTGACACACTAACTGAAACTCTAACAAATTCTAGCGATTGATGAACATCAAGTAAAATAAACCCATAGCAATGACACAACCATAAAATGCTCCAGCCATCGTATTTGCTTGCTGCTTCAAATCGATCAGATGCTTTAGTTGCTTGCCAATTTTCTTCAATTCACACTTCAGTTCTGCACTGTGCATCATCGGATCGGCTCTGTCTGCCAAATTGGGGGCTTGTTCCACGGCAAGCCGCCCCCCAAAATTGAGCTCTTGGGTTCCGGTTGATCCCTCCAATTTCAACCTTTCAACATAGTCATCGAGCCACTCAAAATGCCCACATTTCTTCAGAACCTGAAAAACAGGGGGCCGGCGGCGCATGAATTCTAGATCCACCACCCAGATCCACCGCCCTAATTCGAGGAAAAAAGAAAGAAATCGGGAGAAATTAGACCATATGATTGGTCAAGAACACAGATCTAACCTGCCCCGGCCGTGGCTTGCTCAAGCATTTCACAAACTCGCGCCCACAGTTGCCATTTTCTTCCCTCACACAAGTCAAATGCTTCAAAGGCTCCATGCGCGGGCAATCGGGGCATCTTGTCAACGGCAGTGGACCGTACCGCGTCCATGATTG
>NC_057796.1:447615844-447704568 GCF_018294505.1 Triticum aestivum
GGCACGCTGATGAGCACGGGCATGCTTGCGTGGATAAGTTGTGGGTCCCACCCGCATGTGAGTAACTGCTAGGTCCCGCGTGTCATAACTCGAATCGCTAATCCCTCGTGTTTTTTATTTCATGGTTAAACAGAGCCATGTCGCATTGGAGCTATTGTTTGCTTCTAAAACGTCGCATCACAGCTAGTCATTACAACAACGTGGCACTCCTTTCAATTCGCATGAAAAACGTCACACAGGAGCTATTGACCCGAAAACCCTGTGTGTTTGTATAAAGCGACGGATATTCTTCCTGTGGGCAACAATGTTTTCCCATGATGGCGACCGAGAGATTCATCGCAGTGAGTAATTCTGAAGCACCATAAAATCTGCTCTTTTTGTAAGCAATGTGTGCATTTATGCGTCTGTCATTTCTGGAAAAGAAAAGGGAAAAAGGTGTTTAGTCGAGACTTGAGAGCGTTCACGGCGCCTAGACAGGTTCTTGCGTTGGTTCAGTGTTAGACGTAAGTTTCTTGCATCGTTCCTTTTACATTAATACGGAGTATAAAGTACCAATTATAGAGACTAGAGAGTGTGAGAGTGAGACCGTTGGAAGAGTCGCTAGCCCGGCCGGACGGCACGCGCTGCCAGCCGGCCCTTGTGCCGTGCAGCGACGGAGGCACCTAGAGAGCAGCTAGCCCCGGCAGATAATTTGCAGGAGTATTCTGCTTGTTTGTGACTGATCGTGCCGGCCGGTCCGAACAGATGGATCACTTCAATTGTGACTCGTGTATGTGACATAGCTGTCACCTCCGGTTTCACTTTCAAAGGCTTGCAATCCAATCCACACACGTACGTGGTTCCTTGCGTGCCTGGCAGCAACCAAATCTGCAAATCACCCAATCATCCGCTAGCAGCTCCGATCCATTATTGGCACCGAAAATATCCGCTGGTAAGAGATATAGACTGGTGAATCTCTCGGTTGTTGCGTGCCGAAATCTCTTGGGACGGTCGATAAATATGGCGCGCGCGGCAGCCAAGCCGATGATGATCGATGGGTGGAGTAGAAAAAATGACAACCTCGCCAGCCCCGTTGGAAAGAGAGGAGTATTATTTGTGAATGCTGAGTTGTCTGACCGTCCCGGCCGGAGCAGATGGATCACACACGTACTCGTACGTGCGTGCTTCCTTACGTGGGCAGCAACAAGAAGATAGAAAACGTTCAACACAATCATCGGCTTGCAGCTCGGATTCACTGGTGAGAGAAATCGACAAGTGATAATCTCTTGGTGCTAGCTGCATGTCGAAATATATCGGTCTGCGATGATATGGCGCGCGCGGCAATCGAAACTGATGAGGATCCATCCGTCGATAGAGTAGTGAAATGACAAGCTATAGCTAGCTCGATTGGAAAGAGAGGAGGAGATGATCTTGCACCCCGGGACCGGGAGGCCGGGCCATGGGTCGTTTTCGTTTCACCGGCCGATGCCTACGTGTTATCCTCCTCGCGGCGGCCTCCCGTTGGTCCAGCTCGCCGGGCCAACTTTCGCGCGTGGGAACACGGCGAGGCAGACGGGCGTCTTCGTCTTCCTCCCGCGGGGATCATGCGTAGCTTTCGTATCCGCGCTAGGTAGCATCCCAGTCTGGAATTAATACGTACGTGTTGTCACCACTGCTATCTTTTCGGTTTTATCATATCGATCTTTAAATGACTTGTACTTTAATCTTTATGATACGAATGAGACACATATTACCATGAAGAAAAAAATGAAGCACCAACCAACTGAATGCACGTGCTCTACTAGCATGTTGCATGTACTCGCATTGTAGCGGCCGGACTGGAGCACGTACCGGCGTGTGTTCGGGGACGGTCCATTCATGCCGTCGGGTCGACGAGGCCGCAGGACGCGCGCGCGGCCGGCCGTGCGATCCCGGACGGGAGTGCCGATGGAGCTGGCCGTTTCAGGGGATCCGGATCCTCGTCGACGTTGACCCAGAGGTGCACCCGTCGCCATACGAATCTGCTCTGCCGGCCAGCCAGACTACGTACGTGCCGGCCTGCCTCCGGCTGCACTCCTCCGGCCGGGGGCAAGTCCCGCCCTGCAGCGGGGCTACCACCTCGGCGGCGAACGCGAACCGGAGGGCCGACGCCTTGTTTTTCTTTTTCTTTTTCCCCCGATGCGAGCGAGATTCTGTGGTCTGGACAAGGTGGGGAAAGATACAGGCTCGTTCGGCCCATCTACACCGGAGCTGAGGACGGCTAAATTAGTCCCACGTAAATAGCAATGGGCTCCGCCTTGTCTCGCCGAGCTCAAATGGCGGGAGCATGCGGTGCAGCTAGTTGGGCCGAATGTGCGCGGGCGGCCGTTTAATCAATCTGCTTGATTTAAAACCAAGCACACTCTGTGTGGGGCAGCAAGCTCAGAACTAGTACAAAACAACTTTTTTTTCTATCTTTCTTTTCTGCAATATATGTTTATCTTATTTTTCCAGAACATTTATTTTGCCTCGGTTCAGAACATAAATCGAAATTGTTACCAGAGAGGTGATGTTTTGTAGCATGCGTATTTTGTGTAAAAACTATTACAAATTCTCAAAATCTCATTGTATCTTCTGATGTTGATGAATCGACGGCCAAATTTGTGGCTGCATTTGAAGTTTTTAAGTTCAAACAAAATATTCTTTAAATCAACTTTTAAAAAGAAGAACTTTGTGAATTGATTGATCGTCCCGGACGGAACAGATGGATCACTTCATTTGCAGCTCGTGTTACATAGCTGTCACCTCGTTTTGATATCCCTATCAGACGCTTGCAATCCACACACGTGTACCTACAGGTGCTTGAGCTTACATGCTTCCTTGCGTGGGTAGCAGGAAGCTAGAAATCACTCAGGCCTCCTTTGGTTCATAGGGTAGAAATCGTACGAATAAGAAAGTCATAGAAAATGAGATGATATACACCTCAAATCCTATGAATAGGAATATGAAAGAAGATGCCCGTTGATTCGTATCATAAGATATTTTTTTCATTGAGTCTAGGCTAACGTTTATTTTCCTATGAAATGTGAAGGATTATATTTCTATAAACCAAAGGGCTCTAAAGAAATTTTCCCGATAGAAATCCTATCCTATGGAATTCCTACAAAATTCCTCCAAACCAAAGGAAGCCTCAATTATCAACTAGCAGCTCGGATCCATTGATTCACGGGAGAGACAAGTGAATCTCTCTCTCTCTCTCTCAATCCTTAATTAGTGTTGACCCCTATTGACTTTTATATACCAATAAAGTGCCAACTATAGAAACGACTAGAGAGTTTGTGAGACTGAGACCGTTGGAGGAGTCGCTAGCCCGGACAACACGCGCTGCCAGCCGGCCGTTGTGCCGTGCAGGGACGGAGGCACCCAGTGGCGCCTAGGGAGCAGCTAGCCCCAGCCGATAATTGGCAGGCATGAGTATTCTGTTTGCTACTGAGATGTGATTGATCGTCCCGGCCGGAACCGGAAGAGATGGATCACTTCACCCATGACTCGTGTATGTTATTAGTACATAGTTGAATCATCTATTTTGGAACGGAGGAAGTACATAGCTGTCACGTCGTTCCGATTTCACTATCAAACACCTGCGGTCCACACACGTACGTGCGTGGTTCCTTACGTGGGTAGCAAGAAGCTAGCTAGCTAGAGAGCACCCAACCATCTTCTAAAAATATCCGTTGGTAAGAGAAATCCGTCGGGGCAAGTGAATCTCTGGGTTGCCGTGTGCCGAAATCTCCTGCTTGGGATGATCGGTAGACATGGCTCGCGCGCGGCGACCAAAGACCGAACCGAACCGATGAGGATGGATCGATGGACGGAGTAGTAAATTGACAAGCTCGAGACGAGAGGAGATAGTTTAATTGTATTGTATTGCACCCCGGGCCATGCATGTGCGTCGTTTCCGTGTCACCGGTGGATGGCTACGTGTTATCCTCCTCGGGGCGCCCTCCCGTTCGTCTAGCTAGCTCGCCGGGCGTGGGAACACGGCTCACATCACAAGACGGGCATCTTCCTCTCCCTGCCGGCCGGGACGATCATGTGTGGTACGTCGTGGCATGCTGTGGCGCCACCGGTAAGTTGGAAAGAACAATTCTTCCCTTATCAAAACTGTTACAGGTTACATGCCATATACTATACGAGAGAGAGGAACGATCGCCCCCCTAGAGTTCAGGCATGCAGGCCCGGGTCATCGTGGATCCTATTTACTATTTACACGGACATGCACAACTACAGTAACGTTGCATACAATTCAACACGGTACGCGTTGCGTCTCGGCAGTCGGCACCAACCAGAACCCGTAAGCACGTACTCGGTGTGTGCTTGCCTGCTTGGGAAGGATCCGGTTCATTCACTCGTCGGAGCGAGGAGGCCGCAAGACGCGACGCGCGATCCCGGAGTGCCCATCGCGCGCTCATGCTGCCTGCAGGGGGGCTCCGTCTAGGTGAACCGTTTCAGAACTTTCAGGGGATCCTCGTCGACGTTGATCCAGAGGTGCAATCTGCTACGCCGTCGACCCTGACCAGGCGCGGCGCCTGGCTCCTGGGACGTTGATCCAGATGATGATGTATGTATGTTGTACTCGCATTTTTTAAAAAAGGAAAGAAGTTTAGTTGATATGACCAAAGCGTAGCTGAGATGGTAACGTTCTTTCGGGTGGAACCAGCCCATCAGGGTTGAGTGTATGCGTGTGTACATGAGCATCTGCCGTTGTAAGCAGAATCTCGAGGTGTATTGCCCGTGTTGTTGCAGGGTTGACGATGTATTTTTCTTGCATTTTTTTTTGAGAAATTTCCAATCTATTCATTTTCAATCATGACAGTACAAAGAACAACAGAGGTAATAAAAATTACAACCATGTTCGTGGACCACCTAGCGACGACTACAAGCACCGGAGCGAGCCGAAGGCACGCCGCCATCATCGCCCCTCCCTCACCGAGTCGGGCAAACCTTGTTGCAGTAGACAATCGGGAAGTCGTCGTGCTAAGGCCCGATAGGACCAGCGCACTAGAGTAGCAACCATCATCGATGAAGAAAGTCGTAGATCAGAAGGATCAAACCTGTAAACACCTAAACGAAGACGAACGAAGACCAGATCCAAATAGATCCACCGAAGACTAACACCGACCGAATCCCGTAAGATCCGACGGAGACAAACCTCCACACGCCTTCCGACGATGCTAGACGCACCATCGGGACGGGGATAGAACGTGGGAGACATTATTCCTACTAAGGGACGTCGCCGCTGCCACACAGCCCCAACCAAGATGCTGACTCTAACAAGAACGGAAACAGGGTCCCTCCCGCCGGCGGGGGGGCCGATCGAGATCCTCCGCACCTCCATGGCCTCGGAGATGGGACGGACCGGCGGCGACGTCAACGGGAGGAGAAGTGCTTTTCTTGTGGAGGAGGAAAGAGATCTCAGTATTGGTATTTTTCTTGTATCATTACTCTTAAATTACAAAGTGTCAATTATTATAACTACAAAGTGCCAATTATTACGACTCTAGTGCATGCAGGCAGGCTCGAAGGCACGTGTAAAGCAGATCGGATAATTTGGTTCTTGGAGAAAAGCAGCTCCGACGGATAATTGACAGGAGTATTATTTTTGACTTGTGTTACATAGCTGTCGGCTCGTTCCGATTTTCTTACCACACACGTACGTGCTTCCTTACGTGGGTAGCAAGAAGCAAGATATCCCTCAACTCAATCATCAGCTAGCAGCTCGGTTGGTAAGAGCAACGAGTGATCCTCTCGGCGCTGCACTCCGAAATCTGTTTCGATGATCGGTTGATGGAGTGGTAAAATGACAACCTCTCTCGATTATTGATGACTGCTGGTAGAAAGAGGGGACGCACTCGAGGAGGCCGGGCCATGGGTCGTTTTCGTTTTCGATCACCGGTCGATGGCTACGTGCTATCTCTCATTGGTCCACCTCCGCTGGGCCAACTTTCGCGCTCCGGAGACGGGCATCTTCTTCTCCCTGCGGGGATCATGTGCACCTTTCGTAACCGTAGCTAGCTGGAGCCCGAGAGTACGTCTACCATGGAGATGCTCGGGCGAACAGAAAAGTTGCCGGCGATCTGCACCGCGGGGTCGACCGTCCTCGACAGGGTGCACCCATCACATCACCAAACGAATTTCTCTGCCGGCGAGCCGAACTAGATGCAGAGCCTGGCTCCGGGGGAAGGTCCGGCCGTGCAGGGCGGCGACCACCTTGTTTTTTGGCCGACACGGACGGGATTGATTTTATTTTTTAAGGGTACAAGATTGACTGTATGGGCTGGACAAGGTGGAGAAAGAGACGTGCTCGGCCCATCTACACCGGAGCTGCGGCTTGAGATACGAGGATGACTTTTTAGTCCCACTCCACCTTTTCTATGGGAGCAACTAGTTAACGAGTCCTCCTTCGGAAGCCTCGCAACGATCAACCATTTGTCACGTGTCGCGCTCTAGACGCTCCCTCCGGATTTTGTTCTTTTTTTTTTATTTTTTCGCACGCGTTTTCGGTTTTTTTAACTATTTTTTCGGGTTTTTTCGACGTTTTGGTTTTTCCCCAGTCTTCCTTAGCTTTTCGATCAATTTTTTTTTTTTAAAGAAAAAAACATTTTTACGCGAAAAGACGCGTTTTTTTTCCGCGAAAGTCACGGTTTATTTTCGCGAGAGGCACGGTTGTGCTTTAGCGAGAGTCACGGACATGCCATTCGGAAACGAAAAAGAAAACGCGTTTTCTGTTTTTTTGTCTTTCGCGAGAGTCACGGTTTTGCTTCCGCGAGAGGCACGGTTGTGCTTTCGTGAGAGTCACGGCCATGCCTCTCGGAAACGAAAAAAATGCGTTTTCTGTTTTTTTTTCTTCCATGAGAGTCACGGTTTTGATTCCACGAAAGGCACGAGTGTGATTTCGCGAGAGGCACGGGCATGCCTCTTTCGGAAAGGGAAAAAACTGTGCTCCCGGTTTCGGTTTTTTCGCCCGGTTTTTTTCGTGCGATTTTTTCGTGAAAAAAAAGTTCGTCAAAACCTATCAATATGGGATCTAGTTTTGAAGATCTCGACGCGAGGAATCCAATGTTGAAAACGGTTCGAGATTTGGACGCACGGTTTAAAAGATAAAACGTTTTGAATAAACAAACAAATTTAGTCCCACCTGCCACCTGGCTAATTTTGAACGCCCAAACCCAGAATAAATAACAACCGGCGGCGCCCTGTCTCGCCGAGCTCAAATGGCGAGAGCATGCAGTGGAGCTAGCTGGGCTGGGAGAGCGCGGCCGGCCGTTTAATCAAACCAAGCACACCCAGTGTGGGGCAGTTAGCACAGAACTGGACTCCACTCTAGTGGTGCTAGCTGGGCCGTTCTTGCGCGCACGGCTGTTGATTTAAAACCAAGCACACACGGTGTTGTGGCAGCTAGCTCAAAACTGCATTATCCTTTTTTTGAATATTTCATTTATATTTTCATTTTACCACCGGCTAAACTCAGAATTGTAAAATATTTCTTCCTGTCTTTCTTTATAATATTTATTTTATATGTTCCTTATACCACCAGCTAGACCAGAAACTGCAAAATATTTTATTCCAAACTTTCTATTTCCGCATTATTTTTTTAGAAAAATATCTTATTTTTCTGAAATATTTATTTTATCATTATTTTCTTAGAAAAATATCTTATTTTTCTGAAATATCTTATTTTATCTTGGTTTTACCAGTAAAAATTATTACCAAGGAGGATAGGATATTCGTACCATATATTGTTTGTGATAAATTAGTTACAAGCACTCTAAATCCCAACGTATCTTCTGCGCCTTAGTTATTGTTCAGGTACCAGAGAATAAAATTACTCTCAGTCAAATCTTCTACCATTCATCAGTGTTGCTTTGTGATCCATGCTCGTGTCCCCTTTGTGATCCATGCTCGTGGATAAGGGCACGTATTTGACTGACGTTTTGTTGTGTTTTCAGTCGATTTTGTAGCCCGGTTGTTTCAGTAGTTGGGCCGTCTTAAGGCTTGTTCACTAGATGAAAAATTAACAGTAGTGAGAGTTAATACACAGCGCTTCTGCTAATTTGCAGCAGCGGGGGTGGCAACACACGTAACAGTTAAAACAATAGGAGTGGCGTGGGCTCGACAACAAGCGCTATTGATAGGTGGTCTTCGCCGGGCCCACCGGTGCTGCCTATAGTAGCAGCGCGGCTCCATGAAACCCCGCTACTGCTGAATAGAAAGCACTAGCGCGGGGGCCCAGCACGCGCAGGCCCTATTCCGCGCTACTGCTAAGTCAATCTTATCCCTCTCCCGCGCCCGTGGACTTTCTCACTCCCTCACTCACTCCCTCTGCCTCTTCCTCCTCCCGCCGTCGCCGTTGTCGCCACCGCATTGCCGCCGCCGTCCTCATTTCTCCTTCCTCGGTAAACCGCCGTCCTCCTCCCACCGCCCTCCTCCCTTCTCCTCCAGCATCCCTCCTCTCCCTCCTCCGGACGCCATCCTCCCCCTCCTCCTCTCTCCTTTCTCCTCCCTCCAGCTTCCTCCCTCCCCCCCTTGTCTGGCCGCCCTCCTCCTCTCTCCTCCGGCCGCCATCCTACCTCCTCCTCCTCCATCCTCCTCCTCTCTCCTCCCTCCTCCTCCTCCTCCTCACTATATGCAACATAGTAAATTTAGGTATATAAATGTATTCGAATGCTATATGAGAAATTTAGATATATGCAACATAGTAAATTTAGGTACAAAAATTTTTAGTAAAAAAATTTAGTCATAGAATTTTTTAGGTACATAAATGCATTGGAATGCAATATGAGAAATTTTTAGGTATAGAAATGTATTGGAATGCTATATGAGAAATTTTTAGGTATAGAAATGTATTGGAATGCTATATGAGAAATTTTTAGGTATCAAATTTAGCAATAGAAACTTTTAGTAAAAAAAATAGTAATAGAAAATTTTTCAATATAGAAATGTATTGGAATGCTATATGAGAAATTTTTAGTAAAAAAATTTAGGTATAGAAATTTTTAGTAAAATATAGAAACGTATTGTACACTTAAATTATTTTTGTGTCATTATCACTTTGTCATCAAAGAATGCTATTTGAGATTTGATGATCTAAATTTTTCACTCGGTGGAATATGCAGGCTTTGTAGTGATGATCGTCGGAGCTTCCTCTACTTCCTCTAGAGCCGAGTCGCTGAGCTAAAAGTCCACCTCCTCCTTCGGTTCTCCTCGGACATGTGTATGATGATATTTGGACATGTATTGGTTGTATCTTTGGACATGTGGCCTATGTTTGCAGGGAACACCCCCGAGTGGCCTATGTTTTGCTGGAATGTTGATTCATTTCCGTTCCGACAAATTTCAGCATGACTTGTGCTATAAAGTAGGAAATATCGAGTGCCCCTGATTTGCCGGAACATGAATTAAACGACATTCCGGCAAACCATAGGCCATTCCGGGTTGACTGGCATTCTGTCGGGGCTCCTTGTGTGACTTTCAGTTTGTTCTTGAAGCAAGGATGCCGACTGTTGTCGTGGGGGTCGTTTCCTCTCCTTCTTCTCGTGATATACCTTGGTAATGCATGAGAGAAGGAGGGGAAACGACCATCACCGACGGTCGAAATATCTGTGAGGGAGTGTCCACCATATACTGCCGAAATATCAGAGAGGAAGAATCCCGACTGTTGTCGTGGGGGTCGTTTCCTCTCCTTCTTCTCGTGATATACCTTGGTAACACACCAGAGAAGGAGGGGAACCGACCATCACCGACAGTCGAAATATCTGTGAGGGAGTGTCCACCGTATACTGTCGAAATATCAGTGATGAAGAGTCCCGACTGTTGTCGTGGGGGCTGTTTCCTCTCCTTCTTCTCGTGATATACCTTGGTAACACACTAGAGAAGGAGAGGAAGCGACCATCACCGACGGTCTAAATATCTGTGAGGGAGTGTCCACCATATACTATCAAAATATCAGAGAGGAAGAATCCCGACTGTTGTCGTGGGGGTCGTTTCCTCTCCTTCTTCTCATGATATACCTTGGTAACGCACCAGAGAAGGAGGGAAGCGACCATCACCGACGGTCGAAATATCTGTGAGGGAGTGTCTACCATATACTATCGAAATATCAGAGAGGGAGAATCCTGACTGTTGTCGTGGGGGTTGTTGGAAATATGCCCTAGAGGCAATAATAAAGTGGTTATTATTAAATTTTCTTGTTCATGATAATCGTTTATTATGCATGCTATAATTGTATTGACCAAAAACTCAAATGCATGTGTGGATACATAGACAACAACATGTCCCTAATGAGCCTCTACCGGACTAGCTCGTTGATCAAAGATGGTTGTGGCTTCCTAGCCATAGACATGAGTTGTCATTTGATAACGGGGTCACATCATTAGGAGAATGATGTGATGTACAAGACCCAAACACTAGTACGCGTCGATGCTATACAAACGGTTTTTAACCCCTTTTCGCAACGGTATTTGGAACCGTCGCCTAGTGAGTGACGGTGATAGGGGGTCCATCCCACACGACCCAGAAACCTTCGGGGATATGCCCTCCTGGCACACACACTCGGCAAAATGAGTTAGTGTGCGACCGGCGAGCGCTCAAGTAAGGAAATACATACAGTAGAGCTAAAAAATACAATTATACAGGCGAAATTGTTTCCGGTCGCAAGTACATCCCACACAGTCAGTCCCCGCTAAACTTTTCCGTTCGTATGTACATCCCACACACCTGTTAAATCGTTTGTGATAGCGTTGCCATTGCACATGATATTAATAATTTTATCGTTTGCGTTATTGAATGCATCACACACGGTCCGTAGAAGAAATTGTGTGGCAAAGACTGTCCATCACACATAATTTTTATGTGGTAAACTTTTACGCAAGGTGGCTTAACGCAAACAGTTTTCAAGAGAAAGTCGTGTGTGATTGTTCATTGATCCAACACGGTTTATTCCTAGAAACTGTGTGCGTTGCCTGAGGTCATCGCCCACGGTATTTTTTTCAATAACCGTTTGCAATAGCAAAACCCAATTAGCAGGCTAATTGCCCTATTATTAATAATCCATTTATTAATCTAATTGACATTCATATTAAGCACATAATATATTTCATTTCCATATTAAGGAAGCAAAATTTCATAATTGAAAAACATCAGAGTACAACATGATATAGCTTCAGCACTCAGCTACCCCATTACACAACTGCACCAGCACCAAGTTTCACATGCAACATGTAGAACCTTTCGAAATTAGCATCATAGACGGTATATAGACAGATGCATCTCATCTGGAAAACTGCCGAAGCGGAAGACAAATATTGAGCGTTCATTCATGTTGAAGGTCTTTGCAACTTTAGACCAGTGCCTGTGGATGATTGACCGTCCGTCCTTTGTCTTCTTCAGGAACATTTCAATATTGAACCGTGGGTGTTGTATGAAAACCTTCCTCGCCTTCTGACCATAGAGGTGGTTTGAGAGGTAATCATCAATGAACTGCTTTGGAAAGGCCTGAAAACAAGGATGTGCATAAATATCTTCTCTATATTGGAAATGGGGCAAAGAAATAAAAAAGGCAAGGTATAATAGTTAGTACCATCTTGTAGTGAACTGATGTCTTCTTCATTGTGCAGACAAAGATCTTGTTGTTTTTTGTCGCTAATTTCTTTATCCTAACAATCTTTCTGAGTTTCTTGATTTGATTGATATTCATGGACAACTCATTTTCCCATATGCAAAAAGGGTCGAACAGTGGGTCAAAACCCCTGACAGCAGGACCTACATGTGCAAGACCAAATTGTTAAAATCCCAAATATTAGAATGGTTCCTACAATCGCACAATAATGTACTATTAGACAACGGACCATGCACGTGCTAACCTCGATTGTAAACCTCAATGCTTCCCATTGTTTCCCTGCAACACATATAAGGTAGTTAGTCATCAGGTTAAGTAAGGGTTCGCATGCTATCAGTAAAATATGTTGATGAAAAATAAGCACATTACAAATTTATCAGATTAATTCAAGCCACATGGAAAATCCATTTATCCAAACCAAGCATGATTAAGAACTAGGAAATATAGCACTTGTATATGTTTCTCATGTATTAAGTGCAGCCAAATTCGATTTATTCCTCACATGCACAACAATACAAAATTATACCCATGACTATTAGACATCGCATTGCAGAATTGAACCAAGCAGTTAACTAAACACCACAACAAATGAATCAAATATTAACTGAGCACCACATTGCACAATATAACATACTCCTAATAGAAGATCAGAAAGTTAACCAAACCAAACATGCTTAACATTTGGAAATATAGCAATTGTATTTGTTTCTCATGTATTTACTATAACCAAATTCAATTTATTCCTCACATGGTATACAATAACAGAATGCACCCACAACTATTGAACATCGCATTGCAGAATTGAACCAAACAGTTAACTAAACACCACAATACAAATGAACCAAACGTTAACTGAGCACCACATTGCACAATGTATAACCAAACCAAGCATGCTTGACAACTTGGAAATATAGCAATTGTATTCGTTTCTCATGTATTTTGTAAAGATAAATTCGATTTATTTCTCACATGGAAGACAATACAAAATTGCAGCCTGAAGAATTGAACATCACATTTGCAGAATTGAACCAAACTGTTAACTGAAGACGACAACTAATTAACAAAATAGTTAATAAGTGAGCACCACACTGCATGACATATAGAACACATACACTAGAGCAACAAATTGCATGGTAAAATTAGATAGCACAATTCACTAGAATTTGTGAAGGAAAGGCAGGAGTAGCACACGCAACGGGTAAATCGAGCATGCTTAACCGGCGTAGCTAGCAAATGGCAAGGTGCTCCTCCAAGATCTGGGGGTCGGCACGAATGGCAGCCATCGCGACCTCATCCGCGCGTGCGGTCGCGATTCACTTCTTCGCTGCCAAATGCTCCTTGAGATCCTGGCTATACTGCGTGCATCATGGCTTAGGGCGGCGCTTATTTGGTGGAGGGGTCGGTGATTTGGGTGAAAGGTGTCGCGCTCGCGGCCGCGGTCGGGGCATGTGGGATGTGGAAGGAGGAGGAGGATGGGGGTCGGGTGTGGATTACCTGCCTGGATAGACGAGGCCGAGCAACGTGAAGGAGGGTCGCCGGCTCGGAGGCGGCGCTGCAAGCAAGGAGTGAAGGTTTCAACTTGAAGGAAGGCGGAACAGGGGAAATGTGGCTTTTGGTAAGGGGGAGGGGGCGGGGAGGTAGATATTTCTGCGGAAGCCGAAAATTTGGAATCGCTTCAGCGAAAAAACTGGCGCGCAAAGTGTCATCAAACACGGTCCCTTATTCAGAACTGTGTACGATATGTGAACATCACAAACGATTCAGATAGCTTAACCCGTGTGTGATGAGTTTGAACGTCAAATTTTTTGGTTTGAATTCCCCTGGTTACAGTGGTCATCCACGTCATTGCATAATTTGGGTACACAAAGAAGACTACAGCACACCCACACTTCTTAATCGAGCAAGTTCAGCCATTAAACAGAGCTAGCTAACCTAAACATTACTCTAACAAATTAAAGACCGACACTCTACGGCTGGTGCTCGTCGATCTCCGCCGCCGCCTCCATGTCCAGCTCGCGCCCGACGGTCTCCTGGGGAAGGGGCTCCATGGCATCCATCACACCATACTCGGCAAGCATCTCGCCATCCGCGTCTGCCATCTCTCTGGAAAAGGCCGCCACAAGCTGGGCGTGGGCGACCGCGATCTGGGCTTGGACGGGCTCCGTCGTCGCAAGGTATGCGGCGGAGGAACGGACGGCTGCTCGAACGCTCTCGGCGATTGCCAACTCCTCGGCCGTGGGTTGCCAACCGTTGTCGGAGAAGCTTCATTCGATTTGTGCGGTGACCGCCACGAGCTGGGCGTGGGCGGCCTCGACATGGTCGTGGGTGGGCTCCATCAGGACTAAGACTGCCGCTGCGGAACGTACAGCTGATGTGCCGCTCTCGCCAGTTGCTATCCCCGAGGCAGATGTTGCTGCTGCCACCCGAGAAGCAACAGCGGTCGTTTGGGCTGCCTTGGCCGCCCGGTCGCAGATTGCGGCCGCGCTCATGCACCTTGTTAGCACGCGCATGGCAGCTGTGACCGCGCTCTCGCCGGAGTGGGCCACCGAAGTTGCCCTCACAACGCGGGTCCGCGTGCCCATTTTTCACCGGCGACGATTGAGTAGTGAAATGATATTTGGGGAGCGAGCTAGTGTGCTTGAGACGCCGGCTGTGGACTGTAGCCGACGCACCTTCTCGCATAAGCCATAGGCGTACTATACACCGACGGTGCTCTAGGATATTTTGTGCTGTATCTCACATGGTTGGTGATAATAAACTGTGTGCGATCTACTTGATTTTTCATCTTGATTTGAATTACATAATGGGGTCACAGCGGCAATGGACGGTGTTTGAATTGCTAGACCTTTTATCTGGAGTGAACATGCAACTATATGTGTGTCGTAAAAGAATTGGAATTATTCAGGTTTCGTTTGAACATTTTATACATTAAATTGGTTTTCTAGCCATTTCAGGTGCACAATTCAAAATTAAACTACATGCACATGCTCCGGTGCACCAACATGGATTGTAAAATCATATATGTGTCCATGGGTTTATGCTTATGTCCCATGCAAGAAATGGGGATAAAATTCGAACACCACGACACCGTAGCTCTCCGGCAAACTGATATGTCTCCAACGCATCTATAATTTTTGATGTATTCATGCCATGTTTATAATATTTCTACATGATTTTGGTATGATTTGGTTAGAACTAACCTGGACTGATGCTGTTTTCAGCAGAACTACCGTGGTGTTGTTTTTGTGCAGAAATAAAAGTTCTCGGAATGGGCTGGAAATCAATGGAGATTTTTTCTGAAAAATATAAAAAATACTAGAACAAAGAGTTACTGGAGGGGAGTCCCATGGGCCCCACGAGGGTGGAGGGCGCGCCCACCCCCCGGGCCGCGCCCCCTGCCTCGTGGACTCCCTGTGGGGCCCCCTAACTTGTTCTCGACGCCAACCTCTCCTATAAATACCCAAACCTCCAGAAAATAACCTAGATCGGGAGTTCCGCCGCCGCAAACCTCCAGAGCCACGAAAAAATAATCGGGACCCCGTTCCGGCACCCTGCCGGAGGGGGATCCATCATAGGTGGCCATCTTCATCATCCCGGCACTTTCCATGACGAGGAGGGAGTAGTTCACCCTCGGGGCTGAGGGTATGTACCAGTAGCTATGTGTTTGATCTCTCTCTCTCTCTCTCTCTCTCTCTCTCTCTCTCTCTCGTGTTCTTGATTTGGCACGATCTTGATGTATCGCGAGCTTTGCTATTATAGTTGGATCTTATGATGTTTCTCCCCCTCCACTCTCTTGTAATGGATTGAGTTTTCCCTTTGAAGTTATCTTATTGGATTGAGTCTTTAAGGATTTGAAAACACTTGATGTATGTCTTGCATGTGCTTATCTGTGGTGACAATGGGATATTCGCGTGATTCACTTGATGTATGTTTTGGTGATCAACTTGCGGGTTCTGTGACCTTGTGAACTTATGCATAGGGGTTGGCACACGTTTTCGTCTTGACTCTCCGGTAGAAACTTTGGGGCACTCTTTGAAGTTCTTTGTGTTGGTTGAATAGATGAATCTGGGATTGTGTGATGCATATCGTATAATCATACCCACGGATACTTGAGGTGACATTGGAGTATCTAGGTGACATTAGGGTTTTGGTTGATTTGTGTCTTAAGGTGTTATTCTAGTACGAAATCTAGGATAGATCAAACGGAAAGAATAGCTTCGTGTTATTTTACTACGGACTCTTGAATAGATCGATCAGAACGGATAACTTTGAGGTGGTTTCGTACCCTACAATAATCTCTTCGTTTGTTCTCCGCTATTAGTGACTTTGGAGTGACTCTTTGTTGCATGTTGTGGGATAGTTATATGATCCAATTATGTTATTATTGTTGAGAGAACTTGCACTAGTGAAAGTATGAACCCTAGGCCTTGTTTTGAAGCATTGCAATACCGTTTACGCTCACTTTTACCACTTGTTACCTTGCTATTTTTATATTTTCAGATTTTAAAAAGCTATATCTTGTTGGGGAACGTAGCAATAATTCAAAATTTTCCTACGTGTCACCAAGATCAATCTAGGAGATGCTAGCAACGAGAGAGAGGGAGTGCATCTTCATACCCTTGAAGATCGCTAAGCGGAAGCGTTCAAGAGAACGGGGTTGATGGAGTCGTACTCGTCGTGATTCAAATCACCGATGATCCTAGCGCCGAATGGACGGCACCTCCGCGTTCAACACACGTACGGAGCGGGGACGTCTCCTCCTTCTTGATCCAGCAAGGGGGGAGGAGAAGTTGATGGAGATCCAGCAGCACGACGGCGTGGTGGTGGAAGTAGCGGGATCCCGGCAGGGCTTCGCCAAGCGCAAGCGGGGAGGAAGAGGTGTCACGGGAGGGAGGGAGGCGCCAGGGCTTGGGGTGCTGCTCCCATGCGCCTCCCCACTATATATAGGGGTGGAGGGGGCTGGTTTCTTGCCCTCCAAGTCCATTGGGGCGTTGGCAAAGGTGGGGGAAAGAAATCCCATCATTTCCCTTCCCCACCGATTGTTATCCCCCTTTTTTAGGGATCTTGATCTTATCCCTTCGGGATACGATCTTATTCCTTCTAAGGTGGGATCTTGGTGCGCCTTGACCAGGGGTGTGGGGACTTGCCCCCACTACCCACGTTCATGTGGGTCCCCCCATGCAGGTGGGCCCCCACTTTGGAACCTTCTAGAACCTTCCTGGTACAATACCGAAAAATCCCGAACATTTTCCGGTGGCCAAAATAGGACTTCCCATATATAAATCTTTACCTCCGGACCATTCCGGAACTCCTCGTGTCGTCCGGGATCTCATCCGGGACTCCGAACGACTTTCGGATTTCCGCATACTAATATCTCTACAACCCTAGCGTCACCGAACCTTAAGTGTGTAGACCCTACGGGTTCGGGAGACATGCAGACATGACCGAGACGACTCTCCGGTCAATAACCAACAGCGGGATCTGGATACCCATGTTGGCTCCCACATGTTCCACGATGATCTCATCGGATGAACCACGATGTCGAGGATTCAATCAATCCCGTATACAATTCCCTTTGTCAATCGGTACGTTACTTGCCCGAGATTCGATCGTCGGTATCCCAATACCTTGTTCAATCTCGTTACCGGCAAGTCACTTTACTCATACCGTAATGCATGATCCCGTGGCTAACTCCTTAGTCACATTGAGCTCATTATGATGATGCATTACCGAGTGGGCCCAGAGATACCTCTCCGTCATACGGAGTGACAAATCCCAGTCTCGATTCGTGCCAACCCAACAGACACTTTCGGAGATACCTGTAATGCACCTTTATAGCCACCCAGTTACGTTGTGACGTTTGGTACACCCAAAGCATTCCTACGGTATCCGGGAGTTGCACAATCTCATGGTCTAAGGAAATGATACTTGACATTAGAAAAGCTCTTAGCAAACGAACTACACGATCTTGTGCTATGCTTAGGATTGGGTCTTGTCCATCACATCATTCTCCTAATGATGTGATCCCGTTATCAATGACATCCAATGTCCATGGTCAGGAAACCATAACCATCTATTGATCAACGAGCTAGTCAACTAGAGGCTTACTAGGGACATGTTGTGGTCTATGTATTCACACATGTATTACGGTTTCCAGTTAATACAATTATAGCATGAACAATAGACAATTATCATGAACAAGGAAATATAATAATAACCATTTTATTATTGCCTCTAGGGCATATTTCCAACAGTCTCCCACTTGCACTAGAGTCAATAATCTAGTTCACATCACCATGTGATTAACACTCAAAGTTCACATCACCATGTGACTAATACCCAAGAGTTTACTAGAGTCAATAATCTAGTCCACATCACCATGTGATTAACACTCAATGAGTTCTAGGGTTTGATCATGTTATGCTTACGAGAGAGGTTTTAGTCAACGGGTCTGCAACATTCAGATCCGTGTGTGCTTTACAAATCTCTATGTCATCTTGTAGATGTAGCTACCACGCGCCACTTGGAACTATTCCAAATAACTGCTCTACTATACGAATCCGGTTTACTACTCAGAGTCATCCGGATTAGTGTCAAAGTTTGCATCGACGTAACCCCTTACGACGAACTCTTTTACCACCTCCATAATCGAGAAAATTCCTTAGTCCACTAGATACTAAGGATAAGTTCGACCGCTGTCATGTGATCCATTCCCGGATCACTATTGTACCCCTTGACTAACTCATGGCAAGGCACACTTCAGGTGCGGTACACAGCATAGCATACTGTAGAGCCTACGTCTAAAGCATAGGGGACGACCTTCGTCCTTTCTCTCTCTTCTGCCGTGGTCAGGTCTTGAGTCTTACTCAATACTCACACCTTGTAACACAGCCAAGAACTCCTTCTTTGCTGATCTATTTTGAACTCCTTCAAAATCTTGTCACGGTATGTATTCATTTGAAAGTACTATTAAGCGTTTTTTATCTATCCTTATAGATCTTGATGCTCAATGTTCAAGTAGCTTAATCCAGGTTTTCCATTAAAAACACTTTCCAAATAACCCTGGATACTTTCCAGAAATTCTACATCATTTCTGATCAACAATATGTTAACAACATATACTCATCAAAAATTCTATAGTGCTCCCACTCACTTCTTTGGAAATACAAGTTTCTCATGAACCTTGTATAAACCCAAAATCTTTGATCATCTCATCAAAGCGTTCATTCCAACTCCGAGATGCTTACTCCAATCCTTAGAAGGATTGCTGGAGCTTTGCATACTTGTTAGCATCTTTCAGGATTGACAAAACCTTCTGGTTGTATCACATACAACCTTTCCTCAAGAAAATCATCGAGGAAACAATGTTTTGACATCCTATCTGCAAGATTTCATAAATAATGCAGTAACTGCTAATATAATTCTAACAGACTCTTAGCATCGCTACGAGTGAGAAAGTCTCATCGCAGTCAACTCCTTGAACTTGCCGGAAAACATCTTAACGACAAGTCGAGCTTTCTTAATGGTGACACTTACCATCATTGTCTGTCTTCCCTTTAAAATCCATCTATACCCAACAGCCTTACGACCATCAAGTAGTTCTTTCAAAGTCTATACTTTGTTTTCATACATGGATCCTCTCGGATTTTATGGCCTCAAGCCATTCGTCGGAATCCGGGCCCACCATCACTTCTCCATAGCTCGTAGGTTCATTGTTGTCTAGCAACATGACTTCCAAGTCAGGATTACGTATCACTCTAAAGTAGTACGCATCCTTGTCGTCCTATGAGGTTTGGTAGTGACTTGATCTGAAGTTTCATGATCACTATCATAAGCTTCCACTTCAATTGGTGTAGGTGCCACAGGAACAACTTCCTATGCCCTGCTACACATTAGTTGAAGTGACGGTTCAATGACCTCATCAAGTCTCCACCATCCTCCCACTCAATTCTTTCGAGAGAAACTTTTCCTCGAGAAAGGACCCGTTTCTAGAAACAATCACTTTTGCTTCCAGATCTGAAATAGGAGGTATACCCAACTGTTTTGGGTATTCTATGAAGATGCATTTATCCGCTTTGGGTTCGAGCTTATCAGCCTGAAACTTTTTCACATAAGCGTCGCAGCCCCAAACTTTTAAGAGACGACAGCTTAGGTTTCTCTAAACCATAGTTCATACGGTGTCGTCTCAACGGAATTGCATGGTGCCCTATTTAAAGTGAATGCGGTTGTCTCTAATGCCTAACCCATAAACGATAGTTGTAATTCGATAAGAGACATCATGGTATGCACCATATCCAATAGGGTGCAGTTATGATGTTCGGACACACCATCACAATATGGTGTTCCAGGTGGTATTAGTCGTGAAACAATTTCCACAATTTCTTAATTGTGTGCCAAACTCGTAACTCAGATATTCATCTCTATGATCATATCACAGACATTTTATCCTCTTGTCACGACGATCTTCAACTTCACTCTGAAATTACTTGAACCTTTCAATAATTCAGACTTGTGTTTCATCAAGTAAATATTCTCAGCATCTACTCAAATCATCTATGAAGTAAGAACATAACGATATCCACTGCGTGCCTCAGCACTCATTGGACTGCACACATCAAATGTATTACTTCCAACAAGTTGCTCTCTTTTTCCATCTTACTGAAAACGAGGCCTTTCAGTCATCTTGCCCATGTGGTATGATTTGCATGTCTCAAGTGATTCAAAATCAAGTGAGTCCAAATGATCCATCTGTATGGACTTTTTTTTATGCATATATACTAATAGACATGGTTCGCATGTCTCAATCTTTTCAAAAACGAGTGAGTCCAAAGATCCATCAACATGGAGCTTCTTCATGCGTTTTATACCAATATGACTCAAGTGGCAGTGCCACAAGTATGTGGTACTATCATTACTATCTTATATCTTTTGGCATGAACATGTGTATCACTACGATCGAGATTCAATAAACCATTCATTTTAGGTGCAAGACCATTGAAGGTATTATTCAAATAGACAGAGTAACCATTATTCTCCTTTAATGAATAACCGTATTGCAATAAACATAATCCAATCATGTCTATGCTTAACGCAAACAGCAAATAACAATTATTCAGGTTTAACCCCAATCTCGATGGTAGAGGGAGCATGCGATGCTTGATCACATCAATCTTGGAAACACATATCGTCATCTCACCTTTAGCTAGTCTCCGTTTATTCCGCAGCTTTTATTTCGAGTTACTAACACTTAGCAACCGAACCGGTATCTAATACCCTGGTGCTACTAGGAGTACTAGTAAAGTACACATTAATATAATGTATATCCAATATACTTCTGTCGACCTTGCCAGCCTTCTCATCTACGAAGTATCTAGGGTAGTTCTGCTTCAGTGACCGTTCCCCTCAATTCAGAAGCACTTAGTCTCGGGTTTGGGTTCAACCGTGGGTTTCTTCACTAGAGCAGCAACTGATTTGCCGTTTCATGAAGTATCCCTTCTTGCCCTTCTAGAAACTAGTGGTTTTACTAACCATCAACAATTGATGCTCCTACTTGATTTCTACTTTCGCGGTGTCAAACATCGCGAGTTGCTCAAGGATCATCATGTCTATCCCTGATATGTTATAGTTCATCACGAAGCTCTAATAGCTTGGTGGCAGTGACTATGGAGAACCATCACTATCTCATCTGGAAGATTAACTCCCACTCGATTCAAGTGATTGTAGTACTCAGACAATCTGAGCACATGCTCAACGATTGAGCTTTTCTCCCTTAGTTTGCAGGCTTAAGAAACTTGTCAGAGGTCTCATACCTCTTGACGTGGGCATTAGTCTGAAATCCCAATTTCAGTCTTTGGAACATCTCATATGTTCTACGACGTTTCAAAACCGTCTTTGGTGCCACAATTTTAAACCGTTAGCATCACACACTGAACTATCACGTAGTCATCAAAACGTGTATGTCAGATGTTTCGTAACATCTACAGACGACGCTCGAGGTTCAGCACACCGAGCGGTGCATTAAGGACATAAGCCTTCTGTGCAGCAATGAGGACAATCCTCAGTTTACTGACCCAGTCCGCATAATTGCTACTATCAACTTTCAACTAAATTTTCTCTAGGAACATATCTTAGTAGAACTAAAGCGTAAGCTACGACATTATTTGCAAAGACCTTTTGACTATGTTCATGATAATTAAGTTCATCTGATTATTTAATGAACTCCCACTTAGATAGACATCCCTCTAGTCATCTAAGTGATACATGATCCGAATCGACTAGGCCGTGTCCGATCATCACGTGAGACGGACTAGTCATCATCGGTGAACATCTCCATGTTGATCGTATCTACTATACGACTCATGTTCGACCTTTCGGTCTCTTGTGTTCCAAGGCCATGTCTGTACATGCTAGGCTCGTCAAGTCAACCTAAGTGTTTTGCTTGTGTTCCGAGGCCATGTCTGTACATGCTAGGCTCGTCAACACCCGTTGTATGCGAACGTTAGAATCTATCACACCTGATCATCACTTGGTGCTTCGAAACAACGAACCTTCGCAACGGTGCACAGTTAGGGGGAACACATCTCTTGAAATTTTAGTGAGGGATCATCTTATTTATGCTACCGTCGTTCTAAGCAAATAAGATGTAAACATGACAAACATCACATGCAAATCATAAAGTGACATGATATGGCCAATATCATCTTGCGCCTTTGATCTCCATCTTCGAGGCGCGGCATGATCACCTTCGTCACCGGCATGACACCATGATCTCCATCATCATGATCTCCATCATCGTGTCTTCATGAAGTTGTCTCACCAACTATTACTTCTACTACTATGGCTAACGGTTAGCAATAAAGTAAAGTAATTACATGGCGTTTTCATTGACACGCAGGTCATACAATAAATTAAGACAACTCCTATGGCTCCTGCCGGTTGTCATACTCATCGACATGCAAGTCGTGATTCCTATTACAATAACATGATCAATCTCATACATCACATATATAATTCATCATATCCTTTTGGCCATATCACATCACATAGCATACCCTGCAAAAACAAGTTAGACGTCCTCTAATTGTTGTTGCATGTTTTACGTGGCTGCTATGGGTTTCTAGCAAGAACGTTTCTTACCTACACAAAAGCCACAACGGTGATATGCCAATTGCTATTTACCCTTCATAAGGACCCTCTTCATCGAATCCGATCCGACTAAAGTGGGAGAGACAGACACCCGCTAGCCACCTTATGCATCAAGTGCATGTCAATCGGTGGAACCTGTCTCACGTAAGAGTACGTGTAAGGTTGGTCCGGGCCGCTTCATCCCACAATGCCGCCGAATCAAGATAAGACTAGTAACGGTAAGCAAATTGAACAAGTCATCGCCCACAACTAATTTGTGTTCTACTCGTGCATAGAATCTATGCATAGACCTAGCTCATGATGCCACTGTTGGGGAACGTAGCAATATTTCAAAATTTTCCTACGTGTCACCAAGATCAATCTAGGAGATGCTAGCAACGAGAGAGAGGGAGTGCATCTTCATACCCTTGAAGATCGCTAAGCGGAAGCGTTCAAGAGAACGGGGTTGATGGAGTCGTACTCGTCGTGATTCAAATCACCGATGATCCTAGCGCCAAACGGACGGCACCTCCGCGTTCAACACACGTACGGAGCGGGGACGTCTCCTCCTTCTTGATCCAGCAAGGGGGGAGGAGAAGTTGATGGAGATCCAGCAGCACGACGGCGTGATGGTGGAAGTAGCGGGATCCCGGCAGGGCTTCGCCAAGCGCAAGCGGGGAGGAAGAGGTGTCACGGGAGGGAGGGAGGCGCCAGGGCTTGGGGTGCTGCTCCCATGCGCCTCCCCACTATATATAGGGGTGGAGGGGGCTGGTTTCTTGCCCTCCAAGTCCATTGGGGCGTTGGCAAAGGTGGGGGAAAGAAATCCCATCATTTCCCTTCCCCACCGATTGTTATCCCCCTTTTTTAGGGATCTTGATCTTATCCCTTCGGGATACGATCTTATTCCTTCTAAGGTGGGATCTTGGTGCGCCTTGACCAGGGGTGTGGGGCCTTGCCCCCACTACCCACGTTCATATGGGTCCCCCCATGCAGGTGGGCCCCACTTTGGAACCTTCTAGAACCTTCCCGGTACAATACCGAAAAATCCCGAACATTTTCCGGTGGCCAAAATAGGACTTCCCATATATAAATCTTTACCTCCGGACCATTCCGGAACTCCTCGTGTCGTCCGGGATCTCATCCGGGACTCCGAACGACTTTCGGATTTCCGCATACTAATATCTCTACAACCCTAGCGTCACCGAACCTTAAGTGTGTAGACCCTACGGGTTCGGGAGACATGCAGACATGACCGAGACGACTCTCCGGTCAATAACCAACAGCGGGATCTGGATACCCATGTTGGCTCCCACATGTTCCACGATGATCTCATCGGATGAACCACGATGTCGAGGATTCAATCAATCCCGTATACAATTCCCTTTGTCAATCGGTACGTTACTTGCCCGAGATTCGATCGTCGCTATCCCAATACCTTGTTCAATCTCGTTACCGGCAAGTCACTTTACTCGTACCGTAATGCATGATCCCGTGGCTAACTCCTTAGTCACATTGAGCTCATTATGATGCATTACCGAGTGGGCCCAGAGATACCTCTCCGTCATCCGGAGTGACAAATCCCAGTCTCGATTCGTGCCAACCCAACAGACACTTTCAGAGATACCTGTAATGCACCTTTATAGCCACCCAGTTACGTTGTGACGTTTGGTACACCCAAAGCATTCCTACGGTATCCGGGAGTTGCACAATCTCATGGTCTAAGGAAATGATACTTGACATTAGAAAAGCTCTTAGCAAACGAACTACACGATCTTGTGCTATGCTTAGGATTGGGTCTTGTCCATCACATCATTCTCCTAATGATGTGATCCCGTTATCAATGACATCCAATGTCCATGGTCAGGAAACCATAACCATCTATTGATCAACGAGCTAGTCAACTAGAGGCTTACTAGGGACATGTTGTGGTCTATGTATTCACACATGTATTACGGTTTCCAGTTAATACAATTATAGCATGAACAATAGACAATTATCATGAACAAGGAAATATAATAATAACCATTTTATTATTGCCTCTAGGGCATATTTTCATCATATCTACAAGAATGTGCTTTTCAGTTGATTCTTTTTGCAGAAGATTAATAAACAAATTGCTTAGGACTTCCTAATTTCTCAAGATTTTTGGAGTTACAGAAGTATCCAAGAGTTACAGATTACTACAGACTGTTCTGTTTTTGACAGATTCTGTTTTCTATGTGTTGTTTGCTTATTTTGATGAATCTATGAGTAGTATAGGAGGGTATGAACCATAGAGAAGTTGTAATACAGTGGATATTACACCAATATGAATTTAGAATGAGTTCACAACAGTACCAAAAGTGGTGATTTATTTTCTTATACTAACGGAGCTTACGAGTTTCCTGTTGAGTTTTGTGTTGTGAAGTTTTCAAGTTTTGGGTAAAGATTCGATGGACTATGGAATAAGGAGTGGCAAGAGCCTAATCTTGGGGATGCCCAAGGCACCCCAAGGCAATATTCAAGGACAACCAAGAGCCTAAGCTTGGGGATGCCCCGGATGGCATCCCCTCTTTCGTCTTCGTTCATCGGTAACTTTACTTGGAGCTATATTTTTATTCACCGCATGATATGTGTTTTGCTTGGAGCGTCATTTTCTTTTGTTAGTATTTGCTTGCTGTTATTTAGAATAATGTTTTGCATCTCTATTTTCAATAAAAATGTCAAGGATAGCTTTTACCACACTTATTTTGCAAGTATACATGTTGCTGTTTCAAAACAGAAAGTTTACCGCCGTTGCAAAAATTTCCTAGAAAAGTCAGAATATGATAATATGTTGAAACTCTTTGCATATTGAGATCTGATAAATTTTCTACAGTGTGCTAAATTTTCATAATTTTTGGAGTTAGGTAGGTATGATGAATTATACATTCTTTACAGACTGTACTGTTTTGGCAGATTGCTGTTATGTTTGCATTGTTTGCATATGTTTGCTTATTTAATGATTCTATTTGAGCACAGGAGTATTAAATATGCAGAGGTATTTAGTATGCAATGTTGAATAATAATTTTTGTGATTTGCTACAGTAGGGAATGATAAGGTTTTTGCATTGGTTTATACTAACTTATCTCACGAGTTCTTGTTGAGTTTTGTGTGGATGAAGTTTTTGAGATTTAGGAAAACCGAGATATAAAAGGAATTGAGGAGACGCAAAATTTCAAGCTTAGGGATGCCCAAGGCACCCCAAGATAATATTTCAAGAAGTCGCAAGCATCTAAGCTTGGGGATGCCCCGGTAGGCATCCCACCTTTCTTCTTCAACAATTATCGGTTAGTATCGGTTGAGCCTAAGTTTTTGCTTCTTCACATGAGTTGTGCTATCCTTGAAATGTTATTTTGTTTTGTTTTGCTTTCTGTTTGAATAAAATACCAAGATCTGAAATCCTTAAATGTTAGAGAGTGCTCACATAGTTGCATAACTATTCGACTACTCATTGATCTTCACTTATATCTTTCGGAGTAGTTTGTCATTTGCTCTAGTGCTTCACTTTTATCCTTTTAGAGAACGGCGGTGGTTTTATTTTGAAGAAATAGATGAACTCTCATGCTTCACTTATATTATTTTGAGAGTCTTTAGAACAGCATGGTAATTTTCTTGGTTATGAATTTAGTCCTAATATGATGGGTATCCAAGAGGGATATAATAAAAACTTTCATATAAGTGCATTGAATACTATGAGAAGTTTGATACTTGATGATTGTTTTGAGATATAAAGATGGTGATATTAGAGTCATGCTAGTTGAGTATTTGTGAATTTGAGAAATACTTGTGTTGAGGTTTGCAAGTTCCGTAGCATGCACGTATGGTAACCGTTGTGTAACAAATTTGAATCATGAGGTGTTTCTTTGATTGTCATCCTTATGAGTGGCGGTCGGGGACGAGCGACGAATCTATCCCCCTAGGAGCATGCGCGTAGTGATTGGTTTTGATGACTTGTAGATTTTTGCAATAAGTATGTGAGTTCTTTATGACTAATGTTGAGTCCATGGATTATACGCACTCTCACCCTTCCATCATTGCTAGCCTCTTCGGTACCGTGCATTGCCCTTTCTCACCTTGAGAGTTGGTGCAAACTTCGTCGGTGCATCCAAACCCCGTGATATGATACGCTCTATCAAACATAAGCCTCCTTACATCTTCCTCAAAACAGCCACCATACCTACCTATTATGGCATTTCCATAGCCATTCCGGGATATATTGCCATGCAACTTTCCACTGTTCCGTTTATTATGACACGCTTCATCATTGTCATATTGCCTTGCATGATCATGTAGTTGACATCGTATTTGTGTCAAGGCCACCATTCATAATTTTTCATACATGTCACTCTTGATTCGTTGCCCATCCCGGTACACCCCTGGAGGCACTCATATAGAGTCATATTTTGTTCTAGTATCGAGTTGTAATCCTTGAGTTGTAAATAAATAGAAGTGTGATGATCATCATTTTTAGAGCATTGTCCCATGTGAGGAACAAAAAAGAGAAAGGCCAAATAAAAAAAAGAGAAGGCCCAAAAAAAGGGAGAAAGTCCAAATAAAAAAAGAGATGGCCCAAAAAAAAGAGAGAAAAAGAGAGAAGGGGCAATGTTACCATCCTTTTTTCCACACTTGTGCTTCAAAGTAGCACCATGATCTTCATAATAGAGAGTCTCTTATTTTGTCACTTTCATTTACTAGTGGGAAATTTTCGTTATAAAACTTGGCTTGTATATTCCAACAATGGGCTTCCTTAAATGCCCTAGGTCTTCATGAGCAAGCAAGTTGGATGCACACCCACTAGTTTCTTTTGTTGAGCTTTCATACATTTATAGCTCTAGTGCATCCGTTGCATGGCAATCCCTACTCCTCGCATTGACATCAATCGATGGGCATCTCCATAGCCCATTGATTAGCCGCGTCGATGTGAGACTTTCTTTTTTTGTCTTCTCCACATAACATCCATCATCATATTCTATTCCACCTATAGTGCTATGTCCATGGCGCGCGCTCATGTATTGCGTGAAAGTTGAAAAAGTTTGAGAATACTAAAGTAGGAAACAATTGCTTGGCTTGTCATCGGGGTTGTGCATGATTTGAGCATTTTGTGTGACTAAGATGGAGCATGGCCAAACTATATGATTTTGTAGGGATGAGCTTTCTTTGGCTATGTTATTTTGAGAAGACATAATTGCTTGGTTAGTATGCTTGAAGTATTATTATTTTTATGTCAATATTAAAGTTTCGTCTTGAAACTTTCGGATCTGAATATTCATGCCACAATAAAGAAAATTACATTGAAAATTATGTTAGGTAGCATTCCACATCAAAAATTCTGTTTTTATCATTTACCTACTCGAGGACGAGCAGGAATTAAGCTTGGGGATGCTGATACGTCTCCAACGTATCCATAATTTTTGATGTATTCATGCCATGTTTATAATATTTCTACATGATTTTGGTATGATTTGGTTAGAACTAGCCCGGACTGACGTTGTTTTCAGCAGAACTACTGCGATGTTGTTTTTGTGCAGAAATAAAAGTTCTCGGAATGCGCTGAAAATCAACGAAGATTTTCTCTAGAAAATATAAAAATACTGGAATGAAGAGTTACCGGAGGGGAGTCCCGTGGGCCCCACGAGGGTGGAGGGCACGCCCACCCCCTGGGGCGCGCCCCCTTCCTCGTGGACTCCCTGTGGGGCCCCCTGACTTGTTCTCGACGCCAACCTCTCCTATAAATACCCAAACCTCCAGAAAATAACCTAGATCGGGAGTTCCGCCGCTGCAAACCTACAGCGCCACAAAAAACCAATCGGGACCCCATTCCGGCACCCTGCCGGAGGGGGATCCATCACCGGTGGCCATCTTCATCATCCCGTCGCTCTCCATGACGAGGAGGGAGTAGTTCACCCTCGGGGCTGAGGGTATGTACCAGTAGCTATGTGTTTGATCTCTCTCTCTCTCTCGTGTTCTTGATTTGGCACGATCTTGATGTATCGCGAGCTTTGCTATTATAGTTGGATCTTATGATGTTTCTCCCCCTCCACTCTCTTGTAATGGATTGAGTTTTCCCTTTGAAGTTATCTTATCGGATTGAGTCTTTAAGGATTTGAGAACACTTGATGTATATCTTGCATGTGCTTATCTGTGGTGACAATGGGATATTCACGTGATTCACTTGATGTATGTTTTGGTTATCAACTTGCGGGTTCTGTGACCTTGTGTAGCGACCCGACCCAAAATGGATCGAAGTCTCTGTGCTTAAGTGTCATCCCTGGACCGGTATGCTGACACACACAGTACTCGAGGAATTATAACAGAGTTCAATCACACTTTATTACATCAAGGTCCTCAAAAGAGTATTTATTACAATAATATGGCCAAATGCCATCTAAATAAAAATAACTGCGGAAGCATTGAAGGTAAATGAGTCCATCCAACTCCACGGCAAACTGAGTGTAGAACAACGACCTATCGCACCTTTAATCTTCGTTGGAAAAGTCTGCAACATGAGACGTTGCAGCCGTGTAGGTCAACACATGGAATATGCTGGCAATTTCACACCATAGAATAATAATGGAAAAAAAACTATCTCTATATGCAAATTTAGCTGGTGGAGGCTCTAAGTTTAATTTTTGCATAAAGAAAATTTTACCCTACAACAAGGAATAATTTTTTTATTGCTACTAAGTTAAAATGCCATAACTGAGAAGGTTCCTCCAACTCAATCCCAAAATTCCCAAGTTATTAGTAACCCAATAATTTCATTAAATGAGTGATGAGATCAACCAATAATTCACTTCTAGATACTCAAGTTGTCCATAACCGGGGACACGGCTAATCATGATTAGTTTGTACACTCTGCAGAGGTTTGTGCACTTTTCCCCACAAGACTCGACCACCTCCATGATCGAAAGATCGAGACATAGCATTTCTGAAGTATTTTCTCCAAACCCTGGGTAGACCGGTAAAACCTACTTTTCCCTACATCAGCTAGTCTACCACGGAAAGAGGTCACACAACTTACTCAGCTATGCCAGAGCCCATAATGGCTTGTGGTTGCACACGGAAGTTTCTAGGTATGAAATATCTTATGAGTCTGGGTGGTGGACCTAGGGTAATCACACAGGTACTCCAGGATTTCCCTTGGGCAAGCACTGGTTACTCCAGGTGCCCCAAACAATCCACCCAGATGTGTATTAAAGTTGCCACCTTATGTTGTCCCAAAATTATTATCTCTCACAACTTGCATGGATCACACATACCAATCCCCGTTTACGAGCATGGCTAAACAATATATGACATAACGAATATTCCCGGGGTGATCAAAGGTCATAGGTTCCTACCACATGAACTACAAAGCATAACCACATATTCCCAATCCTACTCATGCAATCTTTGAGGGTGAAACTAATGCATAGTAAAAACTGGGTATTGAAAAGTATGATCAAAGTGTGAACTTGCCTCGCTGACGATCGTTGAACTCTAAAGATTCGTAGTAGCAAGCCTCGCACTCCGGATGATCTAGCGTAAGCAAGCAATAACATACAAAAGCATACAAACAAAGAATCAAAAAGAAAACAAAGAGAGGACTTCGGAACACTTCAAAAACAACCAAATAAAGTTTCTGTACAGAACATAATTTTTATAGCAACAAAAATAAATGGTTTTGGTTTTAACAGAAAGTACATGTTACGAGCTTCGATTTGCAAAAAGAATCACCTAAAACGGAGTTACGAAACTCGAGATACGGCCTAACGAAGTTTGAATTCAGATCTGTTTGAATTCAAATTTTTAAAATTTTCAAAAATATTTTTCGTTTGGTTCTCTGGATAGATGGGATTTCAATGAACTAGAAGGAAAAAGAATCAACTAAATCGGATCTATAGACTAAAAGATATACAAGAAAGAAGATTTGGTAAAGAATCTGAATTTGGAAAAATACTGAAAAAAGAGAAAAGAAATTCGGCCAGATGCCAAGTGGCGCTCTGTGATTCGCTGGCTGGGTGCTCACCGGACTTGTCGCCGGAGACGAGGAAGAAGGTGGCTCTGGTGTGCTTCGGCGAAGGACGCGTGCGAAACGATGTAGAGGACGATGAGTTGAACCACTTGCACAAGTTGTGGTTGTAGATTGCTTCCTGTACGCACGGTGAGAGGTCGCCGGAATTCGCTAACTCCGGCGAGCAATTGGAGAGGTTAGAGAGAGGGACAAACTCCAGAAGGAGAGGGCTTCGGACGAGGGGTGAGAGGGGCTCCCGGGGGTGCTTTATATAGGGATTGGGGATGTCTGGAGATGAGCTGAGTGTTGCCGACTTTATGATGTTAATGGTGGCTGTTACTTGGGCTTCTAATGGCCATTCGAGGGGGAATTAAGGCGCACTAGTGAAGGGGAAAAGGTAGAGGGAGGCGAGGGGAACCGATTCAGAGCGGTTTTGGAGCGAGGGAGAGGAGGGGAGGGGTGGGGTGGGGTGGGGCGCTAGGGTGGGGTGTTGCCTGCGTGCGTGCGTACATGTTTCGTTGAGAGGAAGAAGATAGCGCCTGGGCATGGGCCTGCTGGGCTGCGTTTTTTTAAACGTTTTTTTATAGCAGCATTAAAGCACCAAAAGACAAATGAAAATAAGTCTAAATATTCCCAGAAAATCCACATAGTAATATGGTCTTATATTTGACCTTGTGAACTTTTATCTGGCCTAAAATGCAAGTTTTCAAAAATAAACTTTTTGCTATGCTAATAAAATAAATTGCAAATAAAAATCAACAAATATATTTTGGTTCCAAATTCGATTTCCAATATTTTCTTTTCTGATTTTGAAGAAGTCATTTTATCTTCTCTCTTTATTTTATTTTTGATATAATGGAAATAAATTTTGTTGGTGAAATCAAATTTGATCCAAACTCCCAACTTCGAAAAAAATTCAAAATTGGTTTTTAGGGAAACTTCCAACTTTCTCTTTTGGTCCTTGAGTTGCTCAAAGTTCCTTGGATCAAAAATCAAATAAAACAAATGGGGCAAAAATGCATAAATCATGGATGCATATGAATGATCTATTATAAACATCCAAATTGAAAATTGGGATTGTTACACCTTGTGAACTTATGCATAGGGGTTGGCACATGTTTTCGTCTTGATTCTCCGGTAGAAACTTTGGGGCACTCTTTGAAGTTCTTTGTGTTGGTTGAATAGATGAATCTGTGATTGTCTGATGCATATCGTATAATCATACACACGGATACTTGAGGTGACATTAGGGTTTTGGTTGATTTGTGTCTTAAGGTGTTATTCTAGTACGAACTCTAGGATAGATCGAATGGAAAGAATAACTTCGTGTTATTTTACTACGGACTCTTGAATAGATCGATCAGAACATATAACTTTGAGGTGGTTTCGTACCCTACAATAATCTCTTCGTTTGTTCTCCGCTATTAGTGACTTTGGAGTGACTCTTTGTTGCATGTTGAGGGATAGTTATATGATCCAATTATGTTATTATTGTTGAGAGAACTTGCACTAGTGAAAGTATGAACCCTAGGCCTTGTTTTGAAGCATTGCAATACCGTTTACGCTCACTTTTACCACTTGTCACCTTGCTGTTTTTATATTTTCAAATTACAAAAACCTATATCTACCATTCATATTGCACTTGTATCACCATCTCTTCGCCGAACTAGTGCACCTATACAATTTACCACTGTATTGGGTGTGTTGGGGACACAAGAGACTCTTTGTTATTTGGTTGCATGGTTGTTTGAGAGAGACCATCTTCATCCTATGCCTCCCACGGATTGATAAACCTTAGGTCATCCACTTGAGGAAATTTGCTACTGTCCTAGAAACCTCTGCACTTGGAGGCCTCTGTAGTAGACATCACAAACGTCAACGTACTTGCTTTTGTAATTCTAGTAAATCCAAAATTCGTCCGAAATTCACGAAACTTGGCATGCTATCATGGAGCGGCATCAACATGCCGTGGTAAATTTTTTGTCCCATTTGGGGCAGGTTTGGGTATAAGCTTCTCAAAAACCAGAGCTTCTCACAACAAGTGTGATTGTTTCGGTAGGGAACGTTTCACCTTTCTGGACGAAACGATACCTGTTGCCTCTTCTCGATTTCAAATTTTTTCCTAGTGTCAACGTAGAACAACAGGAGTGTTGTGTCAATTTTTGGGATTTTTCGGGGTTCGCTTGGACATTTTTATATACTAACTGAGTTTTGTATGCATTCATGTGCATAATTCAAATTTGAACTACAGGCACATGCTCTAATGCACATAAATTAGTTGAAAATTCAAATATGTGTTCTTGGTTGCCTGCTTAGGTCCCATGCAAGAAATGGGAATGAATGTCAAACACCCTGCCACCGTCACTCGGCCGCAAACATTGAGATACCTGTTTTTTAAATTCTAGTAAATCCAAAGCCCGTCTGAAATTCATGAAACTTGGCATGCTGTCATGGAGCGGCATCAACATGCTGTGGTAAATTTTTGTGTCCCATTTGGGCTGGTTTGGGGATATGATTCTCACAAACTAGAGCTTCTCACAACAAGCCTGATGGTTTCGGTAGGGAACGTTTCACCTTTCTGGACGAAACAATGTCCACTGCCTCTTCTCGATTTCAATTTTTTCCTAGTGTCAACATATAACAACAGGAGTGTTGTGTTAATTTTTGGGATTTTCGGGGTTCGTTTGGACATTTTTATGCATTAATTGAGTTTTCAATGCATTTATGTGCATAATTCAAATTTGAACTACATGCACATGCTCTAATGCATATAAATTGGTTGAAAATCCAAATCTGTGTTCTTGGTTGCATGCAAGAAATGAGAATGAATGTCAAGCACCCTTCCACCGTCACTCGGCCACAAACATTGAGATACCTGGTTTTAAATTGTAGTAAATCCAAAACTCGTCCGAAATTCATGAAACTTGGTATGCTATCATCGAGCGGCATCAACACGCCGTGGTATGTTTTTTGTCCTATTTGGGGCAGGTTTGGGTATATGCTTCTCACAAACCAGAGCTTCTCACAACAAGTTTGATGGTTTCGGTAGGGAACGTTTCACCTTTCTGGACGAAACGATATCCATTGCCTCTTCTCGATTTCAATTTTTTCCTAGTGTCAACATAGAACAACAGGAGTGTTGTGTCAATTTTTGGGATTTTTCGGGGTTCGCTTGGACATTTTTATACATTAACTGAGTATTGTATGCATTCATGTGCATAATTCAAATTTCAACTACAGGCACATGCTCTAATGCACATAAATTAGTTGAAAATTCAAATATGTGTTCTTGGTTGCCTGCTTAGGTCCCATGCAAGAAATGGGAATGAATGTCAAACACCCTGCCACCGTCACTCGGCCGCAAACATTGAGATACCTGTTTTTTAAATTCTAGTAAATCCAAAGCTCATCTGAAATTCATGAAACTTGGCATGGTGTCATGGAGCGGCATCAACATGCCGTGGTAAATTTTTTGTCCCATTTGGGCAGGTTTGGGGATATGCTTCTCACAAACTGAGCTTCTCACAACAAGCCTGATGGTTTCGGCAGGGAACGTTTCACCTGTCTGGACGAAACGATGTCCACGGCCTCTTCTCAATTTCAATTTTTTTCCTAGTGTCAACGTATAACAACAGGAGTGTTGTGTTAATTTTTGGGATTTTTCGGGGTTCGTTTGGACATTTTTATTCATTAATTGAGTTTTCAATGCATTTATATGCATAATTCAAATTTGAACTACATGCACATGCTCTAATGCATATAAATTGGTTGGAAATTTAAATCTGTGTTCGTGGTTGCATGCAAGAAATGGGAATGAATGTCAAGCACCCTGCCACCGTCACTCGGCCGCAAACATTGAGATACCTGGTTTTAAATTCTAGTAAATCCAAAACTCGTCTGAAATTCATGAAACTGGCATGCTATCATGGAGCGGCATCAACATGCTGTGGTAAGTTTTTTGTCCCATTTGGGGCAGGTTTGGGTATATGCTTCTCACAAACCAGAGCTTCTCACAACAAGACTGATGGTTAAGGTAGGGAACGTTTCACCTTTCTGGATGAAACGATATCCATTGCCTCTTCTCGATTACAATTTTTTCCTAGTGTCAACATAGAACAACAGGAGTGTTGTGTCAATTTTTGGGATTTTTCGGGGTTCGCTTAGACATTTTTATGCATTAACTGAGTTTTGTATGCATTCATGTGCATAATTCAAATTTGAACTACATGGACATGCTCTAATGCACATAAATTAGTTGAAAATTCAAATATGTGTTCTTGGTTGCCTGCTTAGGTCCCATGCAAGAAATGGGAATGAATGTCAAACACCCTGCCACCGTCACTCGGCCGCAAACATTGAGATACCTGTTTTTTAAATTCTAGTAAATCCAAAGCTCGTCTGAAATTCATGAAACTTGGCATGCTGTCATCGAGCGGCATCAACATGCCATGGTAATTTTTTTCCCATTTGGGCAGGTTTGGGGATATGCTTCTCACAAACCAGACCTTGTCACAACAAGCCTGATGGTTTCGGTAGGGAACGTTTCACCTTTTTGGACGAAACGATCTCCACTACCTCTTCTCGATTTCAATTTTTTTTCCTAGTGTCAACATATAACAACAGGAGTGTTGTGTTAATTTTTGGGATTTTTCGGGGTTCGTTTGGACATTTTTATGCATGGATTGAGTTTTCAATGCATTTATGAGCATAATTCAAATTTGAACTACATGCACATGCTCTAATGCATATAAATTGGTTGAAAATTCAAACCTGTGTTCTTGGTTGCATGCAAGAAATGAGAATGAATGTCAAGCACCCTGCCACCGTCACTCGGCCGCAAACATTCAGATACCTGGTTTTAAATTCTAGTAAATCCAAAACTTGTCTGAAATTCATGAAACTTGGCATGCTACATGGAGCGGCATCAACATGCCGTGGTAAGTTTTTTGTCCCATTTGGGGCAGGTTTGGGTATATGCTTCTCACAAACCAGAGCTTCTCACAACAAGTGTGATGATTTTGGTAGGGAATGTTTCACCTTTCTGGACGAAACGATATCCATTGCCTCTTCTCGATTTCAATTTTTTTCCTAGTGTCAACATAGAACAACATGAGTGTTGTGTCAATTTTTGGGATTTTCGGGGTTCGCTTGGACATTTTTATACATTAACTGAGTTTTGTATGCATTCATGTGCATAATTCAAATTTGAACTACAGGCACATGCTCTAATGCACATAAATTAGTTGAAAATTCAAATATGTGTTCTTGGTTGCCTGCTTAGGTCCCATGCAAGAAATGGGAATGCATGTCAAACACCCTGCCACCGTCACTCGGCCGCAAACATTGAAATACCTGTTTTTAAATTCTAGTAAATCCAAAGCTCGTCTGAAATTCATGAAACTTGGCATGGTGTCATGGAGCGGCATCAACATGCCATGGTAAATTTTTTTGTCCCATTTGGGCAGGTTTGGGGATATGCTTCTCACAAACAAGAGCTTCTCACAACAAGCCTGCTGGTTTCGGTAGGGAACGTTTCACCTTTCTGGACGAAACGATGTCCACTGCCTCTTCTCGATTTCCATTTTTTCCTAGTGTCAACATATAACAACAGGAGTGTTGTGTTAATTTTTGGGATTTTTGGGGTTTGTTTGGACATTTTTTGTGCATTAATTGAGTTTTCAATGCATTTATGTGCATAATTCAAATTTGAACTACATGCACATGCTCTAATGCATATAAATTGGTTGAAAATTCAAATCTGTGTTCTTGGTTGCATGCAAGAAATGGGAATGAATGTCAAGCACCCTGCCACTATCACTCGGCCGCAAACATTGAGATAACTGGTTTTAAATTATAGTAAATCCAAAACTCGTCTGAAATTCATGAAACTTGGCATGCTATCATGGAGTGGCATCAACATGCGGTGGTAAGTTTTTTGTCCCATTTGGGGCAGGTTTGGGTATATGCTTCTTACAAACCAGAGCTTCTCACAACAAGACTGATGGTTTCGGTAGGGAATGTTTCACCTTTCTGGACGAAACGATATCCATTGCCTCTTCTCGATTTCAATTTTTTCCTAGTGTCAACATAGAACAACAGGAGTGTTGTGTCAATTTTTGGGATTTTCGGGGTTCGCTTGGACATTTTTATACATTAACTGAGTTTTGTATGCATTCATGTGCATAATTCAAATTTGAACTACAGGCACATGCTCTAATGCACATAAATTAGTTGAAAATTCAAATATGTGTTCTTGGTTGCCTGCTTAGGTCCCATGCAAGAAATGGGAATGAATGTCAAACACCCTGCCACCGTCACTCGGCCGCAAACATTCAAGATACCTGTTTTTTAAATTCTAGTAAATCCAAAGCTTGTCTGAAATTCATGAAACTTGGCATACTGTCATGGAGTGGCATCAACATGCCATGGTAAAAAATTTTGTCCCATTTGGGCAGGTTTGGGGATATGGTTCTCACAAACCAGAGCTTCGCACAACAAGCCTGCTGGTTTCGGTAGGGAACGTTTCACCTTTCTGGACGAAACGATGTCCACTGCCTCTTCTCGATTTCAATTTTTTTCCTAGTGTCAACATATAACAACAGGAGTGTTGTGTTAATTTTTGGGATTTTTCGGGGTTCGTTTGGACATCTTTATGCATTAATTGAGTTTTCAATGCATTTATGTGCGTAATTCAAATTTGAACTACATGCACATGCTCTAATGCATATAAATTGGTTGAAAATTCAAATCTGTGTTCTTGGTTGCATGCAAGAAATGGGAATAAATGTCAAGCACCCTGCCACTGTCACTCGACCGCAAACATTGAGATAACTGGTTTTAAATTCTAGTAAATCCAAAACTCGTCTGAAATTCATGAAACTTGGCATGCTATCATGGAGCGGCATCAACATGCGGTGGTAAGTTTTTTGTCCCATTTGGGGCAGGTTTGGGTATATGCTTCTCACAAACCAGAGCTTCTCACAACAAGCATGATGGTTTCAGTAGGGAACGTCCCACCTTTGGGGACGAAACGATATCCATTGCCTCTTATTGCTTTCAAAAAATTTCGCGTGTCAACATAGAACAACAGGAGTGTTGTGTCAATTTTTGTGATTTTTCGGTGTTTGTTTGGACATTTTTATGCATTAACTGAGTTTTCAATGCATTTGTGTGCATCATTCAAATTTGAACTACATGCACATGCTCCAGTGCATATAAACTAGTTGAAAAACAAATATGTGTCCTTCGGTGCATGCTTAGGTCCATGCAAGAAATGGGAATGAATTTCAAACACCAGGGCACTGTTGATTACTGGCAAAACGTTGAGATACTTTATTTTTAAATTCTAGTAAATCCAAAACTCGTCTGAAGTTCATGAAACTTGGCATGCTATCATGGAGCGGCATCAACATGCCGTGGTAATTTTTCTGTCCCATTTGGGGCAGGTTTGGGGATATGCTTCTCACAAGCCAGAGCTTCTCACGACAAGGCTGATGGTTTCGGTAGGGAACGTTTCACCTTTCTGGACGAAACGATATCCATTGCCTCTTCTCGATTTCAATTTTTTCCTAGTGTCAACATAGAACAACATGAGTGTGTGTCAATTTTTGGGATTTTTCGGTGTTCGTTTGTATATTTTTATGCATTAATTGAGTTTTCAATGCATTTATGTGCATAATTCAAATTTGAACTACATGCACATGCTCTAATGCATATAAATTGGTTGAAAATCCAAATCTGTGTTCTTGGTTGCATGCAAGAAATGAGAATGAATGTCAAGCACCCTTCCACCGTCACTCGGCCACAAACATTGAGATACCTGGTTTTAAATTGTAGTAAATCGAAAACTCGTCTGAAATTCATGAAACTTGGCATGCTGTCATGGAGCGGTATCAACATGCCGTGGTAAATTTTTTGTCCCATTTGGGGCAGGTGTGGGTATATGCTTCTCACAAACGAGAGCTTCACATAACTAAGCATGATGGTTTCGGTAGGGAACGTCCCACCTTTGGGGACGAAACAATATCCATTGCCTCTTATTGCTTTCAAAAAATTTCTCGTGTCAACATAGAACAACAGGAGTTTTGTGTCAATTTTTGTGATTTTTTGGGGTTCGCTTGGACATTTTTATGCATTAACTGAGTTTTCAATGCATTTATGTGCATAATTCAAATTTGAACTACATGCACATGCTCCAGTGCATATAAATTGGTTGAAAAATCAAATATGTGTCCTTGGGTGCATGCTTAGGTCCCATGCAAGAAATGGGAATGAATTTCAAACACCAGGGCACCGTTGATTGCCGGCAAAACGTTGGGATACTTAATTTTAAATTCTAGTAAATCCAAAACTCGTCTAAAATTCATGAAACTTGGCATGCTATCATGGAGCGGCATCAACATGCCGTGGTAAATTTTTTGTCCCATTTGGGGCTGGTTTGGGTAAATGCTTCTCACAAACCAGAGCTTCTCACAACAAGCATGATGGTTTCGGTAGGGAATGTCCCACCTTTGGGGACGAAACGATATCCATTGCTTCTTATTGCTTTCAAAAAAATTCTCGTGTCAACATAGAACAACAAGAGCGTTGTTTCAATTTTTGTGATTTTTCGGGGTTCGTTTGGACATTTTTATGCATTAACTGAGTTTCAATGCATTTATGTGCATAGTTCAAATTTGAACTACATGCACATGCTCCAGTGCATATAAATTGGTTGAAAAATCAAATCTATGTCCTTGGGTGCATGCTTAGGTCCCATGCAAGAAATGAGAATGAATTTCAAACACCAGGGCACCGTTGATTGCCGGCAAAACGTTGAGATACTTTATTTTAAATTCTAGTAAATCCAAAACCCATCCGAAATTCATGAAACTTGGCTTGCTATCATGGAATGGCACCCGACATGCCGTGGTATTTTTCTTGTCTATTTTGAGAGAAGGCACACTTGAATAATGACAACCAACAAAGGCATTTTGAAAAAATAGCTGACACTTTAATATCTCAAACGTTTGTATAATTCAAACTGTGTGCGTTCTATTAACCATTCGCGTGACGCCATGTGTCTTGGTTTTAATGGTTGTAGGAGGTGCCGTGCGGACAGCTGCTTGACCTTGACTGAACGGGAGGCGTGCGAGCACAGTCCGGTGCGCAGGCTGACCGAGAGGCGTGCAAGCTGTCCTCGAATGCGCAGGCTCACCGGGAAGCATGCGAGCTGTACGCTGCGTAGGCTCACTGGGAAGCGATCCCTTTGACTTCCATGGCCGTCTGCCTTCCTCTCCGTGCGTGCGCCCCCCTCAGCGGCATGGGACGCCGCCGTCGACCTCTCAGCGCCGCCAGCTGCCGTCCTCCCGCGCCCCGCCCGTCGATCCCGGGACGACATGATGTTTGATTTACAAGTGAAGAACATACTGTGCTGCATTGAATACTTCAATAACGGCGTCCCAGAGGACGAAAATGACAATGACGGCGCGGGCTGCCGCCGCCGCCGGAAATAGTTTTTTTCTTGGGTTTAATACTGTATCTCGATCATATGAATATAAATTTGCAGTATGACTGAATGAAAGATATGGTTTGAGCGAACTTGCATTTTTATCTCTTAATGTACGGACTTATCAAACGATTTTATTTTGAAAAAAACGTCAATGGGTTTTAAATATAAAACACTCATCGCAAACGTTTTAGTTAGAACACCCGTATGCAAACCGGGAGCTTCCCCAGGAAGCCAATGGAAAATGTGTCGAGCAGGATTTTTGCGACTCTTGATCGCAAATGTTTTAGATAGAACACCGTATGCAAAGTGAGAGCAGGATGTGTGCATCTCTTCAACGCACACCCAACGGGGACGCCACGTGCACTACACTACACCGGGGACTGCGCCGCCGCCACGGTGTAGCCTCCCAGCTGGAGCTGTCCTCTGATGATGGTGGAGTGGCTGAGCGACAACGACGGACCGGTGCCATTGGCGATTGTGGGAGAAGCAGACGAGATAAGCTACAGGGAGGAAGGGGAAAATACGACGCAGGACTCGCCGGCCGTGAGGGTTTATATAGCAGGCCGGTAAGCATTGGGATTTTGGGGGATTTCACCGAGTCGGGCGGGAAGCATGCGCGGGAACATGCGAGGTTGCGCGGGAACGGGCTCACCGACGATTCATTGGCGCCACCATTTGGCCAAAAGAACGCCCCTGCACGCTGCGCAAGCTTGCGCTGTAAGCCGTCTCCGGCAACGGGGTGAGAAGACGTGCGAGAGGAGGACGAAAGGCCACGTACACATACGGTTAATAAAAAAACTTCTGTGATTTAATTACCTACTATACCCCCGTCCTGGTTTATAAGTATGATTTAACTAATAAAATATGAATGCATGTCGCCAAAGATTATATAGTTGGATTCGTATTTGAACATAGTTTCCAATTATATAATTTTTATAACATGCATTAACATTTTGTTGGTTAAATTTGAGGGCAAAGTATGGCACAAAATATAAAGGGGGCTATAGACTAGACGGAGGTAGTAGCACACGGCTACTCTCTATGCAGTGACGCAACTGTCGTCCGGCTTGTATGCGAACATTTCCTGCGTGTTCAACTGCTCTATGCGTGTGGTTGCTTGCGGTTAAGGCGGCCGCGGCACGCTCTGCTCGTGCCCCGCCGTGCGTGCTCTGCTCTCGCGTCCCTCCGAGTGCTCTGCCCTGGTCCCTCCACGCGTGCTGCCAGTGTTTGTGGCCGGCGCACGATCACGCACGTTCGTGTGCATGCAGTTGCGCCGGGCGCGGCGCGGCAATGCAGTTACCCGCTGCAAAAACTGCCATGTGGATGCGCCGAGAATCCAGGCCACCCGGCCCCCATTTATTCCTGCGGCCATTTACCTTCATCTCTCACGTCACAGGACACAATAAGCACACCCACGATGACACATACAGAGAGGACATCCAGCGGTTCCAATGGCGATCCCCGTGGCTCCAATGGCGATCCCCGTGGCTCCAATGGCGCTCCTAGCGGCCGATGACGACAACCGCGGGCACTTCACCACGCATCACGTAGTGGACACCCACGTGAGGGGGAAAGCCCTCTCGGTGGTGTACACGAACAATCCGGTCTCGGTGGAGAGCTCCATCCAAAATATGGAGCAGTTCCTTGCCGAGGACAAGTACCAAGTGGTCGGCTTCGACCTCGAGTACACCATCGGTCATGCCGGGCAGGATCAGAAGGTTGCCGTCGCCTAGTCGTGCGTGCAACATGACGTCCTCGTCTACCACTACCACCTTGCCACAAGGACTTGCGAGCGTTTCTCCAGGTTTATCAATAGCTCCGACTACAGTTTCGCTACGGTGGACACCACCAACGATCTAAAAGCGCTCAAGGTTTCGGGCTTGAAATGCCCGAATCTTGTCAACATCCAGCACCACTACAAGGTCTGGGGCAGCGACAAAAACAAATTGAACTCCCTGGTTGACCTCGCCTCGGCCATCATCGACCCCTACTACATGAAGATGAAGAATGAGAGCAAGAAGGACAAGAACGCCTGGCACAGTGTGTGGCATGAGAGACTGGATGAACAACATGTCAACTACGCGACCAAGGACGCGTACACAAGCTACGAGATGTATAGGCGGATCGTTGACATGAGGAAGTGTCTTCTTCCTGCCCCAGACGAGGGATCGAGCCATAGAGCCGTGGCGGGAGTGTCACAAGAAGTAGATGACTAGACGATCATTTCTTCTACTTTAGAATGCATGCAATTGTTTATTGAGGCGTATGCGAATGATCTGTATAGTCACTTATGTAATTGGACGTTTATTTCAGTTATATATATACATGTTATTCTTCTGTAGATAGAGGAAATCACACGGCTTATTAGCAACAATTGTCTGTGTTATTATTGGTCTTCGCACACATTTCTGATTACGAACCTGTTTGCCGCGTATCACACACATCTTGTTCAGTTGAACCGTTTCCATTGTGTTGCCTAATCACACACATTTCATCCTAGTGAACCGTATGTTGTATATCGCACACACCTTCATCTGGCTGTCCGTTTCTTTTGTTCCTCCTCATCGCAAACAGTTAATTGAACTGAACCGTATGCCCTACATCGCACACGCAACTAAAATCTGAACCGTGTTTGATGCATCCGTCACCGCAAATGTTTTGCACCTTTTTTGACGATTCTTTTACACCACCGTTTGCGATTATGGCATCACACATAGTTTCGTCGAGGGGTCTCTGATTGTTGTGTCGCGTTTGGACCATCCTGCAGTAGTGAAACAATAAACGTAGCATATGATCGTATCAAGTTTATTGCTATCGTTTTCTGCATGTCAAGTATATGTTCCTATGACCATGAGATCATGCAACTCACTGACACCGGAGGAGTACCATGTGTGTACCAAACATCTCAACATAACTGGGTGACTATAAAGGTGCTCTACAGGTATCTCCGAGGGTGTCTGTTGAGTTGGCATGGATCAAGACTAGGATTTGTCACTCCGAGTGACGGATAGGTATCTCAGGGCCCACTCATAATACAACATCACAATAAGCTTGCAAGTGATGCAAATATGCCCTAGAGGCAATAATAAAGTTGTTATTATTATATTTCCTTATTCATGATAAATGTTTATTATTCATGCTAGAATTGTACTGACAGGAAACTTAGATACATGTGTGGATACATAAACAAATAATGTGTCCCTAGTAAGCCTCTACTAGAATAGCTCGTTGATCCAAGATGGTTAAGGTTTCCTAACCATAGACATGAGTTGTCACTTGATGATGGGACCACATCATTAGGAGAATGATGTGATGGGCAAGACCCATCCGTTAGCTTAACATATGATCAGTCAGTTTATTGCTACTGATTTCTTAATGTCAAATACATGTTTCTTCAACCATGAGATCATGCAACTCCCGGATACTGAAATAATACCTTGTGTGCTATCAAACGCCACAACGTAACTGGGTGATCACAAAGATGCTCTATAGGTATCTTCGAAGGTGTCTGTTGAGTTGGCGTGAATCGAGATTGGGATTTTTCACTCCGTATCACGGAGAGGTATCTCTGGGCCCTCTCGGTAATCCAACATCACAAGAAGCTTGCAAGCAAAGTAACTAAGGAGTTAGTTACGGGATGATGTATTACGGAATGAGTAAAGAGACTTGCCGGTAACGAGATTGAACTAGGTATGAAGATACCGACAATCGAATCTCGGGCAAGTAACATACAAAGGGAACTACATATGTTTTCATAAAGGTTCGACCGATACAGATCTCCGTAGAATATGTAGGAACCAATATGGGCATACAGGTCCCACTATTGGTTATTGACCGGAGAGGTGTCTCTGTCATGTCTACATCATTCTCGAACCCATAGGGTCCGCACGCTTAACGTTCGTTGACGATATAGTATTATATGAGTTATGTGATTTGGTGACCGACTGTTTTCCGGACTCCCGGATGAGATCATGGACATGACGAGGAGCTCCGGAATGGTCTGGAGGTAAAGATTGATATATAGGATGATGCTATTTGGTCACCGGAAAGGTTTCAGAATGTACCGGGTAATCATCGAATCACCGGAAGGGGTTCCGGGAAGCCCCGGGAGGTTAATGGGCCATATGGGCCAAACAAGGGCAGCACACCAGCCCATAAGGGGCTGGCACACCCCTCCTCTGGCTGCAGGCCTGGGGAGAAAAGGAAGGGCGGGGGAGTCGGCCTCCCCTGCCTTCCCTCTCATCCCCTTTCCTTTCCCCCGTGTGCAAATAAGGATGGGGGCGCCATAGGGTAGGCGCCCAAGGGGGCCGGCCGACCACCTTGGGGCGCACCCTGGCTGCCTCCCCTCCCCCACCTATATATTGGTGTAAAGCGCATGAAGAAACTCCATGCGGATGGACTTTTGGAATCACTTGATTATGAATCATTTGATACTTGTGAACCATGCCTCATGGGCGAGATGACTAAAACTCCATTCTCAGGAACAATGGAGCGAGCTAATGACTTATTGGAAATAATACATACCAATGTATGCGGTCCGATGAGTGTTGAGGCATGTGGCGGGTATCGTTATTTTCTAACCTTTACAGATGATTTGAGTAGATATGGGTATATCTACTTGATGAAACATAAATCTGAAACATTTGAAAAGTTCAAAGAATTTCAGAGTGAAGTAGAGAATCATCGTAACAAGAAAATAAAGTTTCTACATGGAGGTGAATATTTGTGTTACGAGTTTGGCCTTCATTTAAAACAATGTGGAATTATTTCACAACTTACGCCACCTGGAACACCACAGCGTAATGGTGTGTCCTAATGTTGTAATCGTACTTTATTAGATATGGTGCGTTCTATGATGTCTCTTACAGATTTGCCTTTATCATTTTGGGTTTATGCATTAGAGACAGCCGCATTCATGTTAAATAGAGCACCGTCTAAATCCATTGAGACGACACCATATGAACTATGGTTTGGCAAGAAACCTAAGCCGTCGTTTCTTAAAGTTTGGGGATGCGATGCTTATGTCAAACAGCTTCAGCCTGATAAGTTCGAACCCAAAGCGGAGAAGTGCGACTTCATAGGATACCCTAAAGAGACCATTGGATATACCTTCTACCACAGATCCGAAGGCAAGATCTTTGTTACCAAGAATGGGTCCTTTCTAGAGAAGGAGTTTCTCTCGAGAGAAGTGAGTGGGAGGAAGTAGAACTTGATGAGGTAGTTGTACCTTCTCCCGAACTGGAAAGTAACACACCAGGGGAAAACGTTTCCATGATGCCTACACCAACTAGAGAGGAAGCTAATGATGATGATCATGAAACTTCAGATCAAGTTACTACTGAACTTCGTAGGTCGACCAGAACACGTTTCGCACTAGAGTGGTATGGTAATCCTATCCTGGAAGTCATGTTATTAGACCACGGAGAACCTACAAACTATGAAGAATCTATGATGAGCCCAGATTCCGATAAATGGCTTGAGGCCATGAAATCTGAGATTGGATCCATGTATGAGAACAAAGTGTGGACTTTGGTGGACTTGCCCGATGATCGGCAAGTCATTGAGAATAAATGGATCTTCAAGAAGAAGACGGACGCTGATGCTAATGTCACTGTCTACAAAGCTTGACTTGTCACAAAAGGTTTTTGACAAGTACAAGGGGTTGACTACGATGAGACTTTCTCATCTGTAGCGATGCTTAAGTCTGTCCGATCATGTTAGCAATTGCCGCATTTTATGATTATGAAATATGTTAAATGGACGTCAAAACTGCATTCCTTAATGGATTTCTTAAATAAGAGTTGTATATGATGCAACCAGAAGGTTTTGTCGATCCTAAAGGTGTTGACAAAGTGTGCAAGCTCCAGCGATCTATCTATGGACTGGTGCAAGCATCTCGAAGTTGGAATATATGCTTTGATGAGGTGGTCAAAACATATGGTTTTATACAGACTTACGGTGAAGCATGTATTTACAAGAAAGTGAGTGGGAGCTGTAGCATTTATGATATTATATGTGGATGCCATATTGTTGATTGGAAATAATATATAATTTCTGGATAGCATAAAAGGATACTTGAATAAGAATTTTTCAATGAAAGACCTCGGTGAAGCTGCTTATATAATGGGCATCAAGATCTATAGGGATAGATCGAGACGCTTAATAGGACTTTCACAAAGCACATACCTTGACAAAGTTCTGAAGAAGTTCAAAATGAACCAGTCAAAGAAAGGGTTCTTTCCTATGTTGCAAGGTGTGAAATTGAGTCAGACTCAACATCCGACCACGACAGAAGATAGAGAGAAAATGAAAGTCATTCCCTATGCCTCAGCCATAGGTTCTATCATGTATGCTATGCTGTGTACCAGACCTGATGTATGCCTTGCCATAAGTTTGGCAGGGAGGTACCAAAGTAATCCAGGAGTGGATCACTGGACAACGGTCAAGAATATCATGAAATACCTGAAAAGGAGCAAGGATATGTTTCTCGTTTATGGAGGTGACGAAGGGCTCGTCGTAAAAGGTTTCATCGATGCTAGCTTCGACACTGATCCGGATGACTCTAAGTCACAAACCAGATACATATTTATATTGAATGGTGGAGCTGTCAGTTGGTGCAGTTCCAAGCAGAGCATCGTGGCGGGATCTACATGTGAAGCAGAGTACATATAGCTACTTCGGAAGCAGCGCATGAAGGAGTCTGGATGAAGGTGTTCATATCCGATCCGGGTGTAATACCCAGTGCATCGGGTCCAATGAAAATCTTTTCTGACAACACTGGAGCAATTGCCTTAGCGAAGGAATCCAGGTTTCACATGAGAACCAAACACATCAAGAGACGCTTCAACTCCATTCATGAAAAGGTCAAGGATGGAGACATAGAAATTTGCAAAATACATTCGGATCTGAATGTGGCAGACCCGTTGACTAAACCTCTTCCACGAGCAAAACATGATTAACACCAAGACTCCATGGGTGTGAGATTCATCACTATGTAATCTAGATTACTGACTCTAGTGCAAGTGGGAGACTGATAGAAATATGCCCTAGAGGCAATAATAAAGTTGTTATTATTATATTTCCTTATTCATGATAAATGTTTATTATTCATGCTAGAATTGTATTGACTGGAAACTTAGATACATGTGTGGATACATAAATAAATAATGTGTCCCTAGTAAGCCTCTACTAGACTAGCTCGTTGATCCAAGATGGTTAAGGTTTCCTAACCATAGACATGAGTTTTCACTTGATGATGGGACCACATCATTAGGAGAATGATGTGATGGGCAAGACCCATCCGTTAGCTTAGCATATGACCAGTCAGTTTATTGCTACTGATTTCTTAATGTCAAATACATGTTTCTTCAACCATGAGATCATGCAACTCCCGGATACTGAAATAATACCTTGTGTGCTATGAAATGTCACAACGTAACTGGGTGATCACAAAGATGCTCTATAGGTATCTCCGAAGGTGTCTGTTGAGTTGGCGTGAATCGAGATTGGGATTTTTCACTCCGTATGATGGAGAGGTATCTCTGGGCCCTCTCGGTAATCCAACATCACAAGTAGCTTGCAAGCAAAGTAACTAAGGAGTTAGTTACGGATGATGTATTACGGAATGAGTAAAGAGACTTGCCGGTAACGAGATTGAACTAGGTATGAAGATACCGACAATCGAATCTCGGGCAAGTAACATACAAAGGGAACTACATATGTTTTCATAAAGGTTCGACCGATACAGATCTTCGTAGAATATGTAGGAACCAATATGGGCATACAGGTCCCGCTATTGGTTATTGACCGGAGAGGTGTCTCTGTCATGTCTACATCATTCTCGAACCCGTAGGGTCTGCACGCTTAACGTTCGTTGACGATATAGTATTATATGAGTTATGTGATTTGGTGACCGACTGTTTTCCGGAGTCCCGGATGACATCATGGACATGACGAGGAGCTCCGGAATGGTCTGGAGGTAAAGATTGATATATAGGATGATGCTATTTGGTCACCGGAAAGGTTTCAGAATGTACCGGGTAATCATCGAATCACCGGAAGGGGTTCCGGGAAGCCCCGGGAGGTTAATGGGCCATATGGGCCAAACAAGGGCAGCACACCAGCATACGGGATTAGCTGAATCCTTAACATCGAGGTTTGACTGATAAAGATCTTCGTAGAATATGTAGGAACCAATATGGACATCCAGGTCCCGCTATTGGTTATTGATCGTAGAGGTGTCTCGGTCATGTCTGCATAGTTCTCGAACCTGCAGGGTCTACACACTTAACGTTTGGTGACGATATAAGTATAGTTGAGTTGTTTTGGTGGTAACCGAAGGTTGTTCGGAGTCCCGGATGAGATCCCGGACATGAGGAGGAACTTCGGGATGGTCCGGAGGTGAAGATTGATATATAGGACAAAGGGTATCGGAGTCCGGAAGCGTTTCGGGGGTACCGGGTTATGGCCAGGAGAACCGAAAGGGGTTTCGGGGGCCCCGGTAAGTGTTGGGAGGCCTCATGGGCCAGGGGAAGGGAGCACACCAGCCTACTAAGGGGCTGTGTGCCCCCCTCACCCCATCCCACGAGCACCAGGAGGTTGGTGCGCCCCCCTAGGGCTGCCTCCCCCTTGCTTGGGGGGCAAGCCACCTGAGGGGGGGCCACCCAAACCCATCTAGGGTTGCCCCTTGTGGCTGCCGGCCCCCTGGAGGAAACCCTTGGGGCGCCCCCTCCTCCCTTCCTCCTATATATATATATATATAGGGGTAGAGGGAGGGCAGCCGCACCCATCTATGCCACGGTGCTGCCCTCCCTCTCCCTCGTAGCCCTCTTCCTCTCCGTAGTGCTTAGCGAAGCTCTGCTGAGATTCCACCACTACCACCGCCACCACGCCACCGTGCTGCTGGAGGACTCGAGCTACTACTTCACCATCACTCGCTGGATCGAGGAGGTGAAGGCGTCATCAAGCTGTATATGTGTTGAACGCGGTGGTGCCGTCCGTTCGGCACTTGGATCAGGAGTTCGCGAGACGGGTCATGATTGGATCGCGAAGACGTTCGACTACATCAACCGTGTTTCTTAACGCTTCCGCTTAGCGATCTACAAGGGTATGTAGATGCAATCTCTCGTCTCCTAGATGTTCATCTCCTAGATTGATCTTGGTGAGCGTAGGAAATTTTTTGTTTCCCATGCAACGTTCCCCAACAGGGGTCACTTCTCCTTCTTTTCCATGTGCTATACATTTTGGTGTAATGCACTCGGGAACCAAGGGAGGAATGATCATCACCGACGGTCAAATATATCAAAGAGGGAGTGCCCACCATATACACCACGTGAGATGAGAGTTATCAAGGAAGACTCGACAGACCAAAAGTCAACCTGTGCTGAATAGTGATCTGTGTGTTGAGTTCCTGGTAATTGCCGTCAATTTTATAATCTTTGAATTATGAACACAGGAAATGTCTGACGATGGTAGGATTGTTGGCGTCCTGGGAACGGGGGTACCCAGACTTGCTTGCCCGCGGCCCACAGCATGGCTCCACCAACGGCCCGGTACGGCCCAACTTCGGCAGCAAGGACTCAAGACCCTCGCGAGGGGGCCAAGCCTCGCGAGGTGGACGACACCAAGACCTCTCTGGGGGTGGCCTCGCTAGGCTGGCTCCCAAGGAGCGGAGATATCTATGCAAGGGGCACCTCGCGAGGTTCACATGACATGAGCCGTGACGACCAAGGCCAGGCGGGCGCCAGCGGGCGCAGTGTACTAGTTTCCTCTTTGGTGCTAAAGAGGCAAGCGCAGGCGAGGAGTCCCGAGGCATCAGGCAAAGGTATCCATATCGGTGCAACAAGACCAAGACCAGCAGGACAGCAGGACGGAGGTCACCACAGAGCCCACAACAGCGTCACCACCAGAGCCTTTGGCAAGCGAAGACTACTTTTGTCAGGATAGCATGTACTAGTTGTCTCCCTTCAAAATTGGCCGTTGTGGGATCCCTTCCCGCCTACATTTGGGAAGAGGATCAAGGCCTCTATAAATAGGACTAGCCACCACCATAGGAGGCAACGCATCTGGCCGAGAGGAGAGCTCACCTTGGATCGGATCCAGTCCACTCAGCTCATCCTCAAGAACACCACTTCTCCTGAGGCTGTTCGTCTCCTGTACTAGTTCATCCTTAGCCCTCGAGGCAATCCACCACCACACACTGGAGTAGGGTATTACACCACAGCGGTGGCCCGAACTAGTATAAATATCTGTGTCTCGTGTTCTTTGGGTTCATCGAGCTAGGCCGTGGGATCTGATTGCTCCCTGACTATAGCGCCAGAAAAGCTCCTGTCTGCTAGGACTACGTCGGTATTTCCCCAGAGAGGAAGGGATGATGTAGCACAACGAAGGTAGGTATTTCCCTCAGTGATGAAACCAAGGTTTTCGAACCAGTAGGAGAACCAAGCAACACAACATAAACAACACCTGCACACAAATAACAACACCTCGCAACCCGACGTGTTAAAGGGGTTGTCAATCCCTTTCGGGTAACGATGCCAGAAATTTATAATAGATTGAAATAATAGATCGCAAATAAAATAAAGTGCAGCAAAGTATTTTTGTATTTTTGGTTTAATAGATCTGAATAAAAATGCAAAGGAAAAGTAGATCGCAAGCAAACATATGAGAAAGAAGACCTGGGGGCAGTAAGTTTCACTTGTGGCTTCTCTCGAGAAAAATAGCAAACGGCGGGTAAACAAATTATTGTTGGGCAATTGATAGAACTTCAAATAATTATGACGATATCCAGGCAATGATCATTACATAGGCATCACGTCCAAGATTAGTAGACCGACTCCTGTCTGCATCTACTACTATTACTCCACACACCGACCGCTATCCAGCATGCATCTAGTGTATTAAGTTCATGGAAAAACAGAGTAATGCAATAAGAACGATGACATGCTGTAGACAAGATCCGTTTATCTATTGCGTAGATATAGATCCCATCTTTTTATCCTTAGTAGCAATGATACATACGTGTCGTTTCCCTTTCTGTCACTGGGATCGAGCACCGTAAGATCGAACCCACTACCGGGCACCTCTTCCCATTGCAAGATAAATATATTAAGTTGGCCAAACAAAACCCGAATATCGGAGAAGAAATACGAGGCTATAAGAGATCATGCATATAAGAGATCAAAGAAACTCAAATAACTTTCATGGATATAAAAAGATATAACTGATCATAAACTCGAAGTTCATCGGATCCCAACAAACACACCGCAAAAAGAGTTACATCATATGGATCTCCAAGAGACCATTGTATTGAGAATTCAGCGAGAGAGAGGAAGCCATCTAGCTACTAACTACGGACCCGAAGGCCTACAAGTAACTACTCACGCATCATCGGAGAGGCACCTATGGAGGTGGTGAACCCCATCCGAGATGGTTTCTAGATTGGATCTGGTGGTTCTGGACTCTACAGCGGCTGGATGAATATTTCGTCGACGCTTCTAGGGTTTCTGGAATATTGGTGTATTTATAGAGCAAAGAGGCGGTCCGGGGGCACCCAAGGTGGGCACAACTTCTTACTTTTGGTCCATAAAAAATCATCGTAAAGTTTCGTGGCATTTGGACTCCGTCTGATATTGATTTTCTGCGATGTAAAAAACATGCAGAAAACAGCAACTGGCACTTGGCACTATGTCAATATGTTAGTACCAAAAAATGATATAAAATGACTATAAAATGATTATAAAACATCCAAGATTGATAATAAAACAGCATGGAACAATCAAAAATTATAGATACGTTGGAGACGTATCAGCATCCCCAAGCTTAACTCCTGCTCGTCCTTGAGTAGGTAAGTGATAAAAACAGAATTTTTGATGTGGAGTGCTGTTTATCATGTCATATCATATTATTTTCTTTATAGCATGGACATTTGGACTTTTACGTGATTCAAAGCAATAGTATAGTTTTGACATAATAATTTAGATACTCCAGCATATCAACAAGCAACCATGTCTTTCAAAATCAATGCTAAAATAAGTTTCCCCTAGCCCATCATGCTCAAACATTGATCCATTCATGAAACACACTCGGATATTAGCTACACCCAAAACTTAAGCATGATCATATTGCCTCTTAGTTGGTGCTTTTATAAGACAAGATGGAGACTCAAATTCAAAATAAAAATTGTATAAAGTAAAAGAAAGGCCCTTCGCAGAGGGAAGTAGGGATTTGTAGATGTGCCAGAGCTCAAAGCGAAAAATTAGAGATAAAAAATTTTTGGGAGGTGTATCCACCCCACCAACGAAAACGACGTAGAGCTACGAACACTTTCCATGCTAGATATGCCATAGGCGGTTCCCAAACAGAAAATAAAGTTTATTCCTTTTTCCACCATACTTTCACTTTCCATGGCTAACCGTATCCACGGGTGCCTTCCATACCAACACTTTCCAAGGAATTTATTATTTGACAACATAAAGTAAATTCATATTTGCATTTCGGGACTAGGTGCTACCTCTTGAGCACTGCGTTGGTTTTCCCTTGAAGAGGAAAGGGTGATGCAGCAAAGTAGCGTAAGTATTTCCCTCAGTTTTTGAGAACCAAGGTATCAATCCAGTAGGAGGCCACGCACGAGTCCCTCGCACCTACACAAACAAATAAATCCTCGCAACCAACGCAATAAAGGGGTTGTCAATCCCTTCACGGTCACTTACGAGAGTGAGATCTGATAAGATAATATTTTTGGTATTTTTATGATAAAGATGCAAAGTAAAATAAAAGGAAATGAAAATAGCTAAGTGTTGGAAGATTAATATGATGGAAAATAGACCCGGGGGCCATAGGTTTCACTAGTGGCTTCTCTCAAGAGCATAAATATTACGGTGGGTGAACAAATTACTGTTGAGCAATTGACAGAATTGAGCATAGTTATGAGAATATCTAGGTATGATCATGTATATAGGCATCACGTCCGAGACAAGTAGACCGACTCCTGCCTGCAATCTACTACTATTACTCCACACATCGACCGCTATCCAGCATGCATCTAGAGTATTAAGTTCATAAGAACAGAGTAACGCTTTAAGTAAAATGACATGATGTAGAGGGATAAACTCATGCAATATGATATAAACCCCATCTTGTTATCCTCGATGGCAACAATACAATACGTGCCTTGCTGCCCCTACTGTCACTAGGAAAGGACACCGCAAGATTGAACCCAAAGCTAAGCACTTCTCCCATTGCAAGAAAGATCAATCTAGTAGGCCAAACCAAACTGATAATTCGAAGAGACTTGCAAAGATAACCAATCACACATAAAAGAATTCAGAGAAGATTCAAATATTGTTCATAGATAAACTTGATCATAAACCCACAATTCATCGGTCTCAAAAAACACACCGCAAAAGAAGATTACATCGAATAGATCTCCACAAGAGAGGGGGAGAACATTGTATTGAGATCCAAAAGGAGAGAAGAAGCCATCTAGCTAATAATTATGGACCCGAAGGTCTGAGGTAAACTACTCACACATCATCGGAGAGGCTATGGTGTTGATGTAGAAGCCCTCCGTGATCGATGCCCCCTCCGGCGGAGCTCCGGAAAAGGCCCCAAGATGGGATCTCATGGGTATAGAAGGTTGCGGCGGTGGAATTAGGTTTTTGGCTCCGTATCTGGTAGTTTGGGGGTACGTAGGTATATATAGGAGGAAGAAGTACGTCGGTGGAGCAACATGGGGCCCACGAGGGTGGAGGGCGCGCCCAGGGGGGTAGGCGCACCCCCTACCTCGTGCCCTCCTGGTTGATGTCTTGACGTAGGGTCCAAGTCCTTTGGATCACGTTCGTTCCGAAAATCACGTTCCCGAAGGTTTCATTCCGTTTGGACTCCGTTTGATATTCTTTTTCTGCGAAACTCTGAAATAGGCAAAAAACAACAATTCTGGGCTGGGCCTCTGGTTAATAGGTTAGTCCCAAAAATAATATAAATGTGTATAATAAAGCCCATTAATGTCCAAAACAGAATATAATATAGCATGGAACAATAAAAAATTATAGATACGTTGGAGACGTATCAAGCATCCCCAAGCTTAATTCCTGCTCGTCCTCGAGTAGGTAAATGATAAAAACAGAATTTTTGATGTGGAATGCTACTTGGCATAATTTCAATGTAATTCTCCTAATTGTGGTATGAATATTCAGATCCGAAAGATTCAAGATAAAGGTTTAATATTGACATAAAAGTAATAATACTTCAAGCATACTAACTAAGCAATTATGTCCTCTCAAAATAGCATGGCCAAAGAAAGTTTATCCCTAAAAAATCATATAGTTTAGTCATGCTCCATTTCCGTCACACAAGAATGCTCTCATCATGCACAACCCCGATGACAAGCCAAGCAATTTTTTCATACTTTAGTAATCTCAAACTTTTTCAACCTTCACGCAATACATGAGCGTGAGCCATGGATATAGCACTATGGGTGGAATAGAATATAATGATGGGAGTTATGTGGAGAAGACAAAAAAGGAGAAAGTCTCACATCAATGCGGCTAATCAATGAGCTATGGAGATGCCCATCGATTGATGTTAATGCAAGGAGTAGGGATTGCCATGCAACTGATTCACTAGAGCTATAAATGCATGAAAGCTCAACAAAAGAAACTAAGTGGGTGTGCATCCAACTTGCTTGCTCACGAAGACCTAGGGCATTTGAGGAAGCCCATTGTTGGAATATACAAGCCAAGTTCTATAATGAAAATTCCCACTAGTATATGAAAGTGACAAAACAAGAGACTCTCTATCATGAAGAACATGGTGCTACTTTGAAGCACAAGTGTGGAAAAAAGGATAGTAGCATTGTCCCTTTTTATTTTTTTGGGCCTTCTCTTGTTTTATTTGTCCTTTCTATTTTTGTTTTATTGGGAGAATGCTCTATGAATGATGATCATCACACTTCTATTTATTTACAACTCAATGATTACAACTCGATACTAGAACAAATATGACTCTATATGAATGCCTCTGGCGGTATACCGGGATAGCAATGAATCAAGAGTGACATGTATGAAAAAATTATGAACGGTGGCTTTGCCACAAATACGATGTCAACTACATGATCATGCAAAGCAATATGACAATGATGAGCGTGTCATAATAAATGGAACGGTGGAAAGTTGCATGGCAATATATCTCGGAATGGCTATGGAAATGCCATAATAGGTAGGTATGGTGGCTGTTTTGAGGAAGATATAAGGAGGTTTATGTGTGAAAGAGCGTATCATATCACGGGGCTTGGATGCACCGGCGAAGTTTGCACCAACTCTCAATGTGAGAAAGGGCAATGCACGGTACCGAAGAGGCTAGCAATGATGGAAGGGTGAGAGTGCGTATAATCCATGGACTCAACACTAGTCATAAAGAACTCACATACTTATTGCAAAAATCTACAAGTCATCAAAAACCAAGCACTACGCGCATGCTCCTAGGGGGATAGATTGGTAGGAAAAGACCATCGCTCGTCCCCGGCCGCCACTCATAAGGAGGACAATCAAAGAACACCTCATGTTTCAAATTTGTTACATAACGTTTACCATACGTGCATGCTACGGGACTTGCAACCTTCAACACAAGTATTTCTCAAATTCACAATTACTCAACTAGCACAACTTTAATATCACTACCTCCATATCACAAAACAATCATCAAGCATCAAACTTCTCTTAGCATTCAACACACTCATAAGAAAGTTTTTACTAGTCTTGAATACCTAACATATTAGGATTAATTTCCCAATTTAAGCAAATTACCATGCTGTTTAATACTCTCAAAATAATATAAGTGAAGCATGAGAGAATAATAGTTTCTATAAAACAAAACCACCGCCGTGCTCTAAAAGATATAAGTGAAGCACTAGAGAACTATATAGCTCAAAAGATTTAAGTGAAGCGCATAGAGTATTCTAATAAATTCCGAATCATGTGTGTCTCTCTCAAAAGGAGTGTACAGCAAAGATGATTGTGGTAAAATAAAAATCAAAGACTCAAACATACAAGACGCTCCAAGCAAAACACATGTCATGTGGTGAATAAAAATATAGCTCCAAGTAAAGTTACCGATGGAAGTAGACGAAAGAGGGGATGCCTTCCGGGGCATCCCCAAGCTTTGGCTTTTTTGTGTCCTTAGATTATCTTGGCGTGCCATGGGAATCCCCAAGCTTAGCTCTTGCCACTCCTTGTTCCATAATCCATCAAATCTTTTACCCAAAACTTGAAAACTTCACAACACAAAACTTAACAGAAAATCTCGTGAGCTCCGTTAGCGAAAGAAAACAAAACACCACTTCAAGGTACTGTAATGAACTCATTTTTTATTTATATTGGTGTTAAACCTACTTTATTCCAACTTATATATGGTTTATAAACTATTTTACTAGCCATAGATTCATCAAAATAAGCAAACAACACACGAAAAACAGAATCTGTCAAAAAACAGAACAGTCTGTAGTAATCTGTAACTAACGCAAACTTCTGGAACTCCAAAATTTCAGCCAAAATAGGAAGACCTAGACAATTTGTTTATTGATCAGCAGCAATTGGAATCAATATTTTATCACGTTCTGGTGATTTTTAACAATTATTTTCGTGAACAGAAAGTTTCTGGAATTTTCAGCAAGATCAAATAACTATCATCCAAGAAGATCCTATAGGTTAAACTTGGCACAAACACTAATTAAAACATAAAAACACATCTAACCAGAGGCTAGATCAAATATTTATTCCTAAATAGAAGCAAAAAGCAAAAAAAAAACTAAAAATAAAATTGGGTTTCCTCCCAACAAGCGCTATCGTTTAACGCCCCTAGCTAGGCATAAAAGCAAGGATAGATCTAGGTATTGCCATCTTTGGTAAGCAATCCATAAGTGGCTCTCATGATAGATTCATATGGTAATTTTATTTTCTTTCTAGGAAAGTGTTCCATGCCTTTCCTTAACGGAAATTGGAATCTAAAATTTCCTTCCTTCATATCAATAATTGCACCGATCGTTCTAAGGAAAGGTCTACCAAGAATAATAGGAAATGAAGGATTGCAATCTATATCAAGAAAAATAAAATCTACGGGCACATAATTCCTATTTGCAATAATAAGAACATCATTAATTCTTCCCATAGGTTTCTTAATGGTGGAATCCGCAAGGTGTAAATTTAAACAACAATCATCAAAATCATGGAAACCTAGCAAATCGCACAAAGTTTTTGGGATCGTGGAAACACTAGCACCCAAATCACATAAAGCATAGCACTCATGATCTTTAATTTTAATTTTAATAGTAGTTTCCCACTCATCATAAAGTTTTCTAGGGATAGAAACTTCCAACTCAAGTTTTTCTTCATAAGATTGCATCAAAGCATCAACGATATGTTTAGTAAAAGCTTTATGTTGGCTATAAGCATGTGGAGAATTTAGCACGGATTGCAACAAGGAAATACAATCTATCAAAGAGCAATTATCATAATTAAATTATTTGAAATCCAAAATTGTGGGTTCATTAATATCTAGAGTTTTGATCTCTTCAATCCCACTTTTACCAATTTTTGCATCAAGATCTAAAGACTCCGAATTTTTTGAACGCCTTCTAGGTAAAGGTGGATCATATTCAGTCCCACCATTATCAAGATTCATATTGCAAAACAAAGATTTAATGGGGGACACATCAATAACTTTTAGATCTTCATCTTTATTTCCATAAAAATTAGAAGAACATGCTTTCACAAAGCAATCTTTCTTAGCACGCATCCTAGCGGTTCTTTCTTTGCACTCATCAATGGAAATTCTCATGGCTTTGAGAGACTCATTGATATCATGCTTAGGTGGAATAGATCTAAGTTTCAAAGAATCAACATCAAGAGAAATTCTATCAACGTTCCTAGCCAATTCATCAACTTTAAGCAATTTTTCTTCAAGCAAAGCATTGAAATTCTTTTGTGAATTCATAAATTCTTTAACACTAGTCTCAAATTCAGAAGGCATCTTATTAAAATTTCCATAAGAATTGTTGTAGGAATTACCATAATTATTGGAGGAGTTACTAGGGTATGGCCTAGGATTAAAGTTTCCTCTATACGCGTTGTTACCAAAATTATTCCTACCAACAAAATTCACATCCATAGATTCATTATTATTCTCAATCAAAGTAGACAAAGGCATGTCATTAGGATCAGAAGAAACATTTTTACTAGCAAATAATTTCATAAGTTCATCCATCTTTCCACTCAAAACATTAATTTCTTCTATCGCATGCACTTTTTTATTAGTAGATCTTTCAGTGTGCCATTGAGGATAATTAACCATAATATTATCTAGGAGTTTAGTAGCTTCTCCTAAAGTGATTTCCATAAAAGTGCCTCCCGCGGCCGAATCTAAAAGATTTCTAGAAGCAAAATTCAATCCGGCATAGAAATTTTGTATAATCATCCACAAATTCAAACCATGTGTAGGGCAATTACGTATCATTAATTTCATCCTCTCCCAAGCTTGTGCAACATCTTCATGATCAAGTTGCTTAAAATTCATAATATCGTTTCTAAGAGAGATGATCTTAGCGTGAGGAAAATACTTAGAGATAAAAGCATCTTTGCACTTATTCAGAGAATCAATACTATTTTTAGGCAAAGACGAAAACCAAGCTTTAGCACGATCTCTAAGCGAAAAAGGAAATAGCTTCAATTTAACAATATCATTATCCACATCTTTCTTCTTTTGCATATCACACAAATCAACGAAGCTATTTAGATGGGTAGCGGCATCTTCACTTGAAAGGCTGGCGAATTGATCTTTCAGCATATCAACAAGCAACCATGTCTTTCAAAATCAATGCTAAAATAAGTTTCCCCTAGCCCATCATGCTCAAACATTGATCCATTCATGAAACACACTCGGATATTAGCTACACCCAAAACTTAAGCATGATCATATTGCCTCTTAGTTGGTGCTTTTATAAGACAAGATGGAGACTCAAATTCAAAATAAAAATTGTATAAAGTAAAAGAAAGGCCCTTCGCAGAGGGAAGTAGGGATTTGTAGATGTGCCAGAGCTCAAAGCGAAAAATTAGAGATAAAAAAATTTTGGGAGGTGTATCCACCCCACCAACGAAAACGACGTAGAGCTACGAACACTTTCCATGCTAGATATGCCATAGGCGGTTCCCAAACAGAAAATAAAGTTTATTCCTTTTTCCACCATACTTTCACTTTCCATGGCTAACCGTATCCACGGGTGCCTTCCATACCAACACTTTCCAAGGAATTTATTATTTGACAACATAAAGTAAATTCATATTTGCATTTCGGGACTAGGTGCTACCTCTTGAGCACTGCGTTGGTTTTCCCTTGAAGAGGAAAGGGTGATGCAGCAAAGTAGCGTAAGTATTTCCCTCAGTTTTTGAGAACCAAGGTATCAATCCAGTAGGAGGCCACGCACGAGTCCCTCGCACCTACACAAACAAATAAATCCTCGCAACCAACGCAATAAAGGGGTTGTCAATCCCTTCACGGTCACTTACGAGAGTGAGATCTGATAAGATAATATTTTTGGTATTTTTATGATAAAGATGCAAAGTAAAATAAAAGGAAATGAAAATAGCTAAGTGTTGGAAGATTAATATGATGGAAAATAGACCCGGGGGCCATAGGTTTCACTAGTGGCTTCTCTCAAGAGCATAAATATTACGGTGGGTGAACAAATTACTGTTGAGCAATTGACAGAATTGAGCATAGTTATGAGAATATCTAGGTATGATCATGTATATAGGCATCACGTCCGAGACAAGTAGACCGACTCCTGCCTGCAATCTACTACTATTACTCCACACATCGACCGCTATCCAGCATGCATCTAGAGTATTAAGTTCATAAGAACAGAGTAACGCTTTAAGTAAGATGACATGATGTAGAGGGATAAACTCATGCAATATGATATAAACCCCATCTTGTTATCCTCGATGGCAACAATACAATACGTGCCTTGCTGCCCCTACTGTCACTAGGAAAGGACACCGCAAGATTGAACCCAAAGCTAAGCACTTCTCCCATTGCAAGAAAGATCAATCTAGTAGGCCAAACCAAACTGATAATTCGAAGAGACTTGCAAAGATAACCAATCACACATAAAAGAATTCAGAGAAGATTCAAATATTGTTCATAGATAAACTTGATCATAAACCCACAATTCATCGGTCTCAAAAAACACACTGCAAAAGAAGATTACATCGAATAGATCTCCACAAGAGAGGGGGAGAACATTGTATTGAGATCCAAAAGGAGAGAAGAAGCCATCTAGCTAATAATTATGGACCCGAAGGTCTGAGGTAAACTACTCACACATCATCGGAGAGGCTATGGTGTTGATGTAGAAGCCCTCCGTGATCGATGCCCCCTCCGGCGGAGCTCCGGAAAAGGCCCCAAGATGGGATCTCACGGGTACAGAAGATTGCGGCGGTGGAATTAGGTTTTTGGCTCCGTATCTGGTAGTTTGGGGGTACGTAGGTATATATAGGAGGAAGAAGTACGTTGGTGGAGCTACGTGGGGCCCACGAGGGTGGAGGGCGCGCCCAGGGGGGTAGGCGCGCCCCCTACCTCGTGCCCTCCTGGTTGATGTCTTGACGTAGGGTCCAAGTCCTTTGGATCACGTTCGTTCCGAAAATCATGTTCCCGAAGGTTTCATTCCGTTTGGACTCCGTTTGATATGTTTTTTCTGCGAAACTCTGAAATAGGCAAGAAACAGCAATTCTGGGCTGGGCATTCGGTTAATAGGTTAGTCCCCAAAATAATATGAAAGTGTATAATAAAGCCCATTAATGTCCAAAACAGAATATAATATAGCATGGAACAATCAAAAATTATAGATACGTTGGAGACGTATCACTGGGCATCCCTAAAATCTTTGCCTTACTCTCGTGCAATGACAAGTGAGTAAACACTCATCGTGAGAATAACACATCCAGCATGGAAAATATTAGCCACCCGTTACCGTTCCACGAGCGAAACAAACACACAAAAGAGAAGTTTATTTTGAAAATTAGAGATGGCACATGCAAATTTGCTTAGAACGGAAAAAGAATACCGCATATAGGTAGATATAGTGGACTCATGTGGCAAAACTGGTTTAAAGGATTTTGGATGCACAAGTAGAGGTCATACTTAGTGCAAAATGAAGGCTAGCAAAAAGATTGAGAAGTGACCAACCAAGAAACGAATAATCTCATAAGCAAGCATTAAGCATAATTAACACCGAATAATGCACCACAAGTAGGATATAATTTTCATTGCATGATTATTGACTTTCGTGCATGCATAGGGAATCACAAACCTTAACACCAATATTCTTACTAAATCATAATTACTCATCAACATAACTCACATATCACATCATCATATCTCAAAACTATTACTAAGAATCAAGTTTATTTTGTCCAATGATCTTCATGACATTTTTTTCTTTACTTTATCCTTCTTGGATATCTATCACTTTAGGACTAATTTTCATGTGTTGCTTTTCATAAGCTCAAACAAATATAAGTGAAGATCATGATCATAAAAAAAATTCTTTCTTTCTCTCAAAATAATTTAAGTGAAGCAAGAGAGAATTTCTTCAAAATTTTACTTACTCTCAAATAAATCTAAGTGAAGCAAGCGAGCAATTCTAACAAGTCATGATATAACTTTGGCTCTCTAAAATAGGTGTGTCCAGCAAGGATTGATGACTTAAAACACAAAATAAAACAAGCAAAGACACATATCATACAAGACGCTCCAAGCAAAACACATATCATGTGACAAATAAAAATATAGCCTCGAGTAAAATACCGATGGTCGTTAGAAGAAAGAGGGGATGCCACTCGGGGGCATCCCCAAGCTTAGTTGGTTGCTCATTCTTGGATAATAGCTTGGGATGCCGGGGCATCCCCAAGCTTAGGCTCTTCTACCCTTCTTTCATCCATCGTAAGATAACCCAAAACTTGAAAACTTCAATCACACAAAACTCAACAAAACCTTCGTGAGATCCGTTAGTGTAAGAAAAATAAATCACTATTATAAGTGCTGTATCAAACCAATTCATATTTATTTTTGTATTATATATATTGTATTCCAACTTTTCTACGGCAAAAACTCATCAAAGAAAACCATAGAGCCATCAAAATAAGCACACAACACAAAGAAAACAGAATCTGTCAAAACAGAACAGCCTGTAGAAATCTGACTTTTGCGAGTACTTATGGAACTCCAAAAATTCTACCAAATTAGGACGAACAGGGTAATTTGTATATTAATCTTCTGCAAAAAGAATCAGTGCAAAAGCTCTTTTCTGTGATTTATGAAAATTATTTTCGGGAGCGCAAAGTTTCTGTCTTTTTCAGCAAGATCAAACAACTATCATCCAAGAAGATCCTAAAGGCTTTACTTGGCACAAACACTAATTAAAACAAAAAAACACAATCATACCAGTAGCATAATTGTGCAAACACACAAAAACTGACAGCAAAAAGCAAAAATAAATTTTATTCATTGGGTTGCCTCCCAACAAGCGCTATAGTTTTACGCCCTTAGCTAGGCATAAGATTTCAATGATGCTCACATGAAAAATAGTAATAGAAATACGAAGAGAGCATCATGAAACATGTGACAAACACATTTAAGTCTAACATAATTTCCTATGCATAAGAATTTTAGAGGCAAACAAATTATCAAGACAAGAAATATCTAGCATATGCAAAGGAGAGGAATAAAACATTGACAATCTCAACAAAACGAGAGGTAATTTAGTAACATGAAAATTTCTGCAACCATATTTTCCTCTCTCATAATAATTATTTGTAGGATCATAATCAAATTCAACAATATAGCTATCACATAAAATATTCTCAACAGGATCCTCATGCATGCAAAGTTGACACTGTTCCAAAATAGTGGGATTACCATCAAATAAAGTCATGACCTCTCCAAACCCACTTTTATCAAAAAATTCATAAGATTGACTGCTCTCCAAAGTAGTGGGATCACTATTACCTAGAGTTGACACTCTTCCAAACCCACTTTGAATATTATCACAAACATATTCATCATGAGGTTTAAATAAATTTTCAAGATCATAAGAATCATTATCACCCCAATCATGATCATTGCAACAAGTGGTGAACATATCAAGATTAGCATCCCCAAGCTTGGGGTTTTGCATATTATTAGCACAATTGACATTAATAGAATTTATAGTAAAATCATTGCAATCATGCTTTTCATTCAAGGAGCTATCATGCATCACTTCACAAATTTGTTCATCACAATTTTCAGATTCACGAAACTCAAGCAAAACTTGATAGAGATAATCTAGTGCACTCAAATCACTAGCAATTGGTTCATGATAATTGGATCTCTTAAAAAGATTAGCAAGTGGATGAGGATCCATAACAATAGAATTTCAGCAAGTGAAGATGCAAGCAAATAGAAGGCACATGGCGACACAAGCAAACATGAGATCTGACGAGAAAAAAGGCAAACGAAAAAGAGGGGCGAATAAAACGGCAAATTTTTGTGAAGTGGGGGATAGGAAAATGGGAGGCAAATGGCAAATAATGTAAATTGCGAGGAGATGATATTTGTGATTAGGAAACTGGTTATGTTGAAGATCCTCCCCGGCAACGGCGCCAGAAATTCCTTTTGATTGCTCCCTGACTATAGCGCCAGAAAAGCTCATGTCTGCTAGGACTATGTCGGTATTTCCCCAAAGAGGAAGGGATGATGTAGCACAGCGAAGGTAGGTATTTCCCTCAGTGATGAAACCAAGTTTATCGAACCAGTAGGAGAACCAAGCAACACAACGTAAACAGCACCTGCACACAAATAACAACACCTCGCAACCCGACGTGTTAAAGGGGTTGTCAATCCGTTTCAGGTAACGATGCCAGAAATTTATAATAGATTGAAATAATAGATCGCAAATAAAATAAAGTGCAACAAAGTATTTTTGTATTTTTGGTTTAATAGATCTGAATAAAAATGCAAAGGAAAAGTAGAGCGCAAGCAAATATATGAGAAAGAAGACCCGGGGGCCGTAGGTTTCACTAGTGGCTTCTCTCGAGAAAAATAGCAAACGGTGGGTAAAAAAATTATTGTTGGGCAATTGATAGAACTTCAAATAATTATGACGATATCCAGGCAATGATCATTACATAGGCATCACGTCCAAGATTAGTAGACCGACTCCTCCCTGCATCTACTACTATTACTCCACACATCGACCGCTATCCAGCATGCATCTAGTGTATTAAGTTCATGGAAAAATGGAGTAATGCAATAAGAACGATGACGTGATGTAGACAAAATCCATTTATCTATTGCGTAGATATAGATCCCATCTTTTTATCCTTAGTAGCAATGATACATACGTGTCGTTTCCCTTTCTGTCACTGGGATCGAGCACCGTAAGACCGAACCCACTACCGGGCACCTCTTCCCATTGCAAGATAAATAGATCAAGTTGGCCAAACAAAACCCAAATATCGGAGAAGAAATATGAGGCTATAAGAGATCATGCATATAAGAGATCATGCATATAAGAGATCAAATAAACTCAAATAACTTTCATGGATATAAAAAGATATAACTGATCATAAACTCGAAGTTCATCGGATCCCAACAAACACACCGCAAAAAGAGTTACATCATATGGATCTCCAAGAGACCATTGTATTGAGAATTCAGCGAGAGAGAGGAAGCCATCTAGCTACTAACTACGAACCCGAAGGTCTACAAAGAACTACTCACGCATCATTGGAGAGGCACCAATGGAGGTGGTGAACCCCATCCGTGATGGTGTCTAGATTTGATCTGGTGGTTCTCGACTCTGCGGCGGCTGGATGAATATTTCGTCGACGCTTCTAGGGTTTCTGGAATATTGGGGTATTTATAGAGTAAAGAGGCTGTCCAGGGGGCACCCGAGGTGGTCACAACCCACCAGGGCGTGCCTGGGCCTCCTGGCGCGCCCTGGTGGGTTGTCCCCTCCCCGGGACTCCCCCAGGTGCAACCGGGGCCCAACTTCTTCCTTTTGGTCCATAAAAAATCATCGTAAAGTTTCGTGGCATTTGGACTCCGTCTGATATTGATTTCTTGCGATGTAAAAAACATGCAGAAAATAGCAACTGGCACTTGGCACCATGTCAATAGGTTAGTACCAAAAAAGATATAAAATGATTATAAAACATCCAAGATTGATAATAAAACAGCATGGAACAATCAAAAATGATAGATACGTTGGAGACGTATCTGGATCGTTGAGCGAGCGTGCTTGAGAGAGAGAGAGAGTTCTTCATGTGCACCCCAGAGTTCAAACCTTTCAAGGGTCTGCGGAACCCGAAATCCGTCATTTGGCGCGCCAGGTAGGGGTGCGCCGAAGCTTCGCCTCCACGCCTGCTTTGTTTCTCCGTCCGGCTCCCATGGGGGGCGCGGCTCCTCCGACTGGATCGACGGACGCGCACGGAGGCGTCGTGGGTCTCCGGGCCTTCACCCCCGCCTTGCGGCAAGTGCGGTGGCCGCACAAGTTCAAGCCGGCGATGCCGCCTCGCTATGGCGGCGCGGCGGATCCCGCGGCCTTCCAGCTGGCGTACGAGGAGGCCGTCCTGGAAGCCGGAGGCGACGACAAGGCCATGGCCAATTGGTTCCCCATGGCCCTTACCGGCGTGCCATGCGCCTGGCTACTCAACCTGCCAGGATCTTTTGTAGCCTCCTGGGAGGAGCTACGCGACCTTTTCATCGCATGCTTCGCAGTACCAGCCCCCTCGCCGTTGCGGCCCTCCTCGGCGGCTCGCAGGCACCGCCCTCGGACCGCCACGTCAAGCAGTTCTTCTGCCAAATGGGCGCCGCCTCTGTGCAGCGTGGAGCCCCTCCGGGATGGGTGGCGCCCAAGGCCGACCTCACCTTCGACTCAGGGGACCACCCAGCGACCACCGTTGGTTCGAGCGCACTCCCGATGCTCTGCGCGCCCACCATCTGCAACGTAGCGGTGACCAAGACCCTCATTGACGGCGGAGCCGGCCTCAACGTGCTCTCTTTGGAAGCTTTCGGCTAGCTTCACGTGCCACACGGATGGCTCCCTCCCACCAAGCCGTTCTCCGGAGTCGGCAGCGGTTCTACCAGCCCTCTAGGCCAGATCCACCTCCCGGTCACCTTCGGTACCCGCGACAACTACCGCACCGAGCTTATCGACTTCGACATCGCTCGCATCAGCCTCCAGTACAATGCCATCCTCGAGTAGCCCGCCCTGGCTCAGTTCATGGCGGCGACCCATCCGGCCTACAACCTCATGAAGATGCCGGGAAGCAACAGCGTCCTCACCATGGCTGGAGACACCAAAGAAGCCCTGACGGTCCTCAAGCTCACCTTCAGGGCTGCACCGACAGCATGCCCGGCCGACGGAGCAGCCCCCGGGGCTAAAGGGGCTGCGCCAACAAAAAAGAAACAATTGTTCACTCAAGATCGGGCCAAGACGAAGCAAGTACCTGTCGAGGATGATGGGGCCTCGGGAGCCACCTTCACCATAGGTGCCAACCTCAACCTGGACCAAGAAGAGGCGCTGGTGAAATTCATGCGCGCGAACAAGGAGGTATTCGCCTGGGAGCCCAAGCAGCTGGTAGGGGTCCCAAAGGGGAGTAATCGAGCATCACGTGCCGCAATGTGCGCCCGGTGAAGCAGAAGGCGCGGCGACAGTCCACGGAGAAGCAGTCCTTCATCGTCCAAGAAACCCGCAAGCTACAGGCGGCGGGTGTCATCCGCGAAGTCCGGTACCCGAAGTGGCTGGCGAACCTCGTCATCGTGCCCAAGAAGGGCGGGAAGGAATGCATGTGCGTCAACTTCACCAACCTCAACAAGGCCTGCCCTCAGGACCCGTTCCTGCTTTCGCGCATCAATCAGATCGTCGACTCCACCGCCGAGTGTGACCTGTTATGTTTCCTAGATGCTTTCTCAGGTTACCACTAGATCAAGATGGCGGTGGAAGATGCGGAGAAGATGGCCTTCTTGACCCCGTGCGGGGTGTACTGCTACACCTGCATGCTGTTCGGGCTGCGCAACGCCTCGGCGACCTTCCAGCGACTGATGCACATCGCTCTAGGCCAACAGCTCGGGAGGAACGCTGAGGCCTATGTCGACGACATTGTGGTGAAGTCTCGGGAGGCAGGGACCCTCATTCAGGACCTGGAGGAGACTTTCGCCAGCCTGCGCCAGGTGGATCTGCGGCTCAATCCGGAGAAGTGTGTGTTCGGCGTTCCCTCCGGCAAGCTGCTGGGTTTCCTCGTGTCGCACAGGGGGATCGACGCGAATCCGGAGAAGGTCAAGGCAATAGAGGACATGAGCCCGCCGCAGACCCTCAAGGAAATGAAAAAGCTCGCGGGCTGCGTGACTTCACTGGGGCGCTTCATTTCCATGCTGGGGGAGCGCGCCCTCCCGTTCTTCAAGATGATGAAGAAGAAGGGCCCGTTCGAGTGGACTCCGGAGGCTGACGGGGCGTTTCAAGACTTCAAGAGATACCTGACCAGCCCACCGGTGTTGGTAGCGCCTCGTCCCCTCGAGCCCCTGGTGCTCTATCTAGCCGCCACGCCTCATTCTGCCAGCGCGGCGCTTGAGGCCATCCGGGAGGAGCGCCAGGCCAAGGGCCTGCCGCATAGTGCCGCACCTTCGGCTGGGACGGTGCGGCACCGAGGCAGCGCCCCTGAAGCTACAGCAGCGCCGACAGATGACCAGGCTCCACAAGACGGCGCTCTTGAGACTGCGGTGGCCCCGATGGGCAACCAAGCTCCTGAGGTCCCCGAGCCTCAGGAGGCGTCCCAGCCTCAGGAAATCTTGGACCCCGCCAACACTCTTGTCCTCGTCGAACACCCGGTATACTTCATCAGCACAGTACTACGAGACGCACGGGCGCGCTACCCCATTCCACAGAAGCTTCTGCTCGCGCTCCTCGTAGCCTCCGGCAAGTTACGCCACTACTTTCAAGGCCACCCCATCAAGGTTGTCTCAGCTTACCCCCTGGAGAGGGTACTCCGGAGCCCCAATGTTGCAGGGAGGGTCGCCGAATGGAACATTGAGCTACAGGGATTCCAGCTAGAGTTCAGCACCACCAGGGTCGTCAAAGGGGCCGCACTCGCCGACTTCGTGGCGGAGTGGACTGACGCTCCAGGGCCCGAAGCAGGTGAGGACCGGTCTCTCTCGCCAGGAAGTGAAGCGCCAGACGGCTGGGTCATGTACTTCGATGGGGGCTGGCGCGGGGGCTGGCGCCGTGCTCATCTCGCCCACCCAAGACAGGCTCTACTACGCCGTGCAGCTCTGCTTCCAGCGGGGCGAGAAGGTCTCCAACAACATCGCGGAATACGAAGGATTAATCGCCGGCCTCAAGGCTGCGGCAGCCTTGGGGGTGAAGCGTCTCACCATCAAGGGTGACTCTCAGCTCCTCGTCAACTTTTCCAACAAGGTGTACGAGCCAAAGGACGAGCACATGGAGGCATACCTTGTGGAGGTACGCAAAATGGAGAAGCAATACTTGGGTCTGGAACTGCAGCATGTGCCCCGTGGCACCAACAAGGAATCCGACGAAATCGCCAAAAGGGCATCAAGGCGCCAGCCCAAAGAGCCTGGTGTCTTCGAGGAGCGACTCTTCAAGCCTCAGCGGCGCCTCCGGCTGCGGAGCTTGCACCGCCTCAGGAGGGGCTTCCCCCACCACCAACCTCGGGAGCCTCTGCCTGCGGCCAACCTCAGGAGCATGCCTGCTCCTGGCGCTCGAGCCCTAGGAGGGGAGCTGGACCGAAGAGTTCAGGGCGTACCTGATGCAAGGAACACTGCCAGAGAAGGAGGAAGACGCGGAGCGCGTGGCCCGACAGGCTACTGTTGGGAACGTAGTAATTTCAAAAAAATTCCTACGCACACGCAAGATCATGGTGATGCATAGCAACGAGAGGGGAGAGTGTTGTCCATGTACCCTCGTAGACCGAAAGAGGAAGCGTTAGCACAACGCGGTTGATGTAGTCGTACGTCTTCACGATCCGACCGATCAAGTACCGAACGAACGGCACCTCCGAGTTCAGCACACGTTCAGCTCGATGACGTCCCTCGAACTCCGATCCAGCCGAGCTTTGAGGGAGAGTTCCGTCAGCATGACGGCATGGTGACGATGATGATGTTCTACCGATGCAGGGCTTCGCCTAAACACCTCTACGATATTATCGAGGTGGACTATGGTGGAGGGGGGCACCGCACACGGCTAAGAGATCAATGATCAATTGTTGTGTCTACGGGGTGCCCCCTGCCCCCGTATATAAAGGAGCAAGGGAGGGAGAGGCGGCCGGCCAGGAGGAGTCCTACTCCCACCGGGAGTAGGACTCCCTCCTTTCCTAGTTGGAGTAGGAGAAGGGGGAAGGAGGGGGGAGAGAGGAAGGAAAGGGGGGCGCCGCCCCCCCTCCTTGTCCAATTCGGACTAGAGGGGGAGGGGGTGCGCGGCCTGCCCTGGCCGCCCCTCCTCTTCTCCACTAAGGCCCATGTAGGCCCATTAAACCCCCGGGGGGGTTCCGGTAACCCCCGGTACTCCGGTAAAATCCCGATTTCACCCGGAACACTTCCGATATCCAAATATAGGCTTCCAATATATCAATCTTTCTGTCTCGACCATTTCAAGACTCCTCGTCATGTCCGTGATCACATCCGGGACTCCGAACTATCTTCGGTACATCAAAACACATAAACTCATAATATAACCGTCATCAAACTTTAAGCGTGCGGACCCTACGGGTTCAAGAACTATGTAGACATGACCGAGACACGTCTCCGGTCAAAAACCAATAGCGGAACCTGGATGCTCATATTGGCTCCCACATATTCTTCGAAGATCTTTATCGGTCAGACCGCATAACAACATACGTTGTTCCCTTTGTCATCGGTATGTTACTTGCCCGAGATTCGATCGTCGGTATCTCAATACCTAGTTCAATCTCGTTACCGGCAAGTCTCTTTACTCGTTCTGTAATACATCATCCCGCAACTAACTCATTAGTTGCAATGCTTGCAAGGCTTATAGTGATGTGCATTACCGAGTGGGCCCAGAGATACCTCTCCAACAATCGGAGTGACAAATCCTAATCTCGAAATACGCCGACCCAACAAGTACCTTTGGAGACACCTGTAGAGCACCTTTATAATCACCCAGTTACATTGTGACGTTTGGTAGCACACAAAGTGTTCCTCCGGTAAACGGGAGTTGCATAATCTCATAGTCATAGGAACATGTATAAGTCATGAAGAAAGCAATAGCAGAATACTAAACGATCGTGTGCTAAGCTAACGGAATGGGTCAAGTCAATCACATCATTCTCCTAATGATGTGATCCCGTTAATCAAATGACAACTCATGTCAATGGCTAGGAAACATAACCATCTTTGATCAACGAGCTAGTCAAGTAGAGGCATACTAGTGACACTTTTTTTGTCTATGTATTCACACAAGTATTATGTTTCCGGTTAATACAATTCTAGCATGAATGATAAACATTTATCATGATATAAGGAAATAAATAATAACTTTATTATTGCCTCTAGGGCATATTTCCTTCAGTCTCCCACTTGCACTAGAGTCAATAATCTAGATTACACAGTAATGATTCTAACACCCATGGAGCCTTGGTGCTGATCATGTTTTGCTCATGGAAGAGGCTTAGTCAACGGGTCTGCAACATTCAGATCCGTATGTATCTTGCAAATTTCTATGTCTCCCACCTGGACTGGATCTCGGATGGAGTTGAAGTGTCTCTTGATGTGCTTGGTTCTCTTGTGAAATCTGGATTCCTTTGCCAAGGCAATTGCACCGGTATTGTCACAACAGATTTTCATTGGACACGATGCACTAGGTATGACACCTAGATCGGATATGAACTCCTTCATCCAGACTCCTTCATTTGCTGCTTCCGAAGCAGCTATGTACTCCGCTTCACACGTAGATCCCGCAACAACGCTTTGTTTAGAGCTGCACCAACTGACAGCTCCACCGTTCAATGTAAACACGTATCCGGTTTGCGATTTAGAATCGTCCGGATCAGTGTCAAAGCTTGCATCGACGTAACCATTTACGACTAGCTCTTTGGCACCTCCATAAATGAGAAACATATCTTTAGTCCTTTTCAGGTATTTCAGGATGTTCTTGATCGCTGTCCAGTCATCCACTCCTGGATTACTTTGGTACCTCCCTGCTAAACTTATAGCAAGGCACACATCAAGTCTGGTACACAACATTGCATACATGATAGAGCCTATGGCTGAAGCATAGGGAACATCTTTCATCTTCTCTCTATCTTCTGCAGTGGTCGGGCATTGAGTCTTACTCAACTTCACACCTTGTAACACAGGCAGGAACCCTTTCTTTGCTTGATCCATTTTGAACTTCTTCAAAACTTTGTCAAGGTATGTGCTTTGTGAAAGTCCAATTAAACGTCTTGATCTATCTCTATAGATCTTGATGCCCAATATATAAGCAGCTTCACCGAGGTCCTTCATTGAAAAACTCTTATTCAAGTATCCCTTTATGCTATCCAGAAATTCTATATCATTTCTAATCAGCAATATGTCATCCACATATAATATCAGAAATGCTACAGAGCTCCCACTCACTTTCTTGTAAATACAGGCTTCTCCAAAAGTCTGTATAAAACCAAATGCTTTGATCACACTATCAAAGCGTTTATTCCAACTCCGAGAGGCTTGCACCAGTCCATAAATGGATCACTGGAGCTTGCACACTTTGTTAGCTCCCTTTGGATCGACAAAACCTTCCGGCTGCATCATATACAACTCTTCTTCCAGAAATCCATTCAGGGATGCAGTTTTGACATCCATTTGCCAAATTTCATAATCATAAAATGCGGCAATTGTTAACATGATTCAGACAGACTTAAGCATCGCTACGGGTGAGAAAGTCTCATCGTAGTCAATCCCTTGAACTTGTCGAAAACCTTTCGCAACAAGTAGAGCTTTATAGACAGTAATATTACCGTCAGCGTCAGTCTTCTTCTTGAAGATCCATTTATTCTCAATGGCTTGCCGATCATCGGGCAAGTCAACCAAAGTCCACACTTTGTTCTCATACATGGATCCCATCTCAGATTTCATGGCCTCAAGCCATTTTGCGGAATCTGGGCTCACCATCGCTTCTTCATAGTTCGTAGGTTCGTCATGGTCTAGTAACATAACCTCCAGAACAGGATTACCGTACCACTCTGGTACGGATCTTACTCTGGTTGACCTACGAGGTTCAGTAACAACTTGATCTGAAGTTTCATGATCATCATCATTAACTTCCTCACTAATTGGTGTAGGTGTCACAGGAACCGGTTTCTGTGATGAACTACTTTCCAATAAGGGAGCAGGTAGAGTTACCTCATTAAGTTCTACTTTCCTCCCACTCACTTCTTTCGAGAGAAACTCCTTCTCTAGAAAGGATCCAAATTTAGCAACAAAAGTCTTGCCTTCAGATCTGTGATAGAAGGTGTACCCAACAGTTTCCTTTGGGTATCCTATGAAGACACATTTCTCCGATTTGGGTTCGAGCTTATCAGGTTGAAGCTTTTTCACATAAGCATCGCAGCCCCAAACTTTAAGAAACGACAACTTTGGTTTGTTGCCAAACCACAGTTCATAAGGCGTCGTCTCAACGGATTTTGATGGTGCCCTATTTAACGTGAATGCAGCCGTCTCTAAAGCATAACCCCAAAATCATAGCGGTAAATCAGTAAGAGACATCATAGATTGCACCATATCTAGTAAAGTACGATTACGACGTTCGGACACACCATTACGCTGTGGTGTTCCGGGTGGCATGAGTTGCGAAACTATTCCGCATTGTTTCAAATGAAGACCAAACTCGTAACTCAAATATTATCCTCCATGATCAGATCGTAGAAACTTTATTTTCTTGTCACGATGATTTTCAACTTCACTCTGAAATTCTTTGAACTTTTCAAATGTTTTAGACTTATGTTTCATTAAGTAGATATACCCATATCTGCTTAAATCATCTGTGAAGGTGAGAAAATAACGATACCCGCCGCGAGCCCCAACATTCATCGGTCCGCATACATCTGTATGTATGATTTCCAACAAATCTGTTGCTCGCTCCATAGTTCCGGAGAACGGCGTTTTAGTCATCTTGCCCATGAGGCACGGTTCACAAGTACCAACTCATTCATAATAAAGTGGTTCCAAAAGTCCATCAGTATGGAGTTTCTTCATGCGCTTTACACCAATATGACCTAAATGGCAGTGCCACAAATAAGTTGCACTATCATTATCAACTCTGCATCTTTTGGCTTCAATATTATGTATATGTGTATCACTACTATCGAGATTCAACAAAAATAGACCACTCTTCAAGGGTGCATGACCATAAAAGATATTACTCATATAAATAGAACAACCATTATTCTCTGATTTAAATTAATAACCCTCTCGCATCAAACAAGATCCAGATATAATGTTCATGCTCAACGCTGGCACCAAATAACAATTATTCAGGTCTAAAACTAATCCCGAAGGTAGATGTAGAGGTAGCATGCCGACCGCGATCACATCGACTTTGGAACCATTTCCCACGCGCATCGTCACCTCGTCCTTAGCCAATCTCCGCTTAATCCATAGTCCCTGTTTCGAGTTGCAAATATTAGCAACAGAACCAGTATCAAATACCCAGGTGCTACTGCGAGCATTAGTAAGGTACACATCAATAACATGTATATCACATATACCTTTGTTCACCTTGCCATCCTTCTTATCCGCCAAATACTTGGGGCAGTTCCGCTTCCAGTGACCAGTCTGTTTGCAGTAGAAGCACTCAGTCTCAGGCTTAGGTCCAGACTTGGGTTTCTTCTCCTGAGCAGCAACTTGTTTGTTGTTCTTCTTGAAGTTCCCCTTCTTCTTCCCTTTGTCCTTTTTCTTGAAACTGGTGGTCTTGTTGACCATCAACACTTGATGCTCCTTCTTGATTTCTACCTCCGCAGCCTTTAGCATTGCGAAGAGCTCGGGAATCGTCATATCCATCCCTTGCATGTTATAGTTCATCACGAAGCTCTTGTAGCTTGGTGGCAGTGATTGAAGAATTCTGTCAATGACGCTATCATCCGGAAGATTAACTCCCAGTTGAATCAAGTGATTGTTATACCCAGACATTCTGAGTATATGCTCACTGACAGAACTATTCTCTTCCATCTTACAGCTGTAGAAATTATTGGAGACTTCATATCTCTCAATCCGGGCATTTGCTTGAAATATTAACTGCAACTCCTGGAACATCTCATATGATCCATGACGTTCAAAACATCGTTGAAGTCCCGGTTCTAAGCCGTAAAGCATGGCACACTGAACTATCGAGTAGTCATCAGCTTTGCTCTGCCAGACGTTCATAACATCTGGTGTTGCTCCTGCAGCAGGTCTGGCACCTAGCGGTGCTTCCAGGACGTAATTCTTCTGTGCAGCAATGAGGATAATCCTCAAGTTACGGACCCGGTCTGTGTAATTGCTACCATCATCTTTCAACTTTGCTTTCTCAAGAAACGCATTAAAATTCAACGGAACAACAGCACGGGCCATCTATCTACAATCAACATAGACAAGCAAAATACTATCAGGTACTAAGTTCATGATAAATTTAAGTTCAATTAATCATATTACTTAAGAACTCCCACTTAGATAGACATCCCTCTAATCCTCTAAGTGATCACGTGATCCAAATCAACTAAACCATGTCCGATCATCACGTGAGATGGAGTAGTTTCAATGGTGAACATCACTATGTTGATCATATCTACTATATGATTCACACTCGACCTTTCGGTCTCAGTGTTCCGAGGCCATATCTGCATATGCTAGGCTCGTCAAGTTTAACCTGAGTATTCCGCGTGTGCAACTGTTTTGCACCCGTTGTATTTGAACGTAGAGCCTATCACACCCGATCATCACGTGGTGTCTCAGCACGAAGAACTTTTGCAATGGTGCATACTCAGGGAGAACACTTATACCTTGATAATTTAGTGAGAGATCATCTTATAATGCTACCGTCAATCAAATCAAGATAAGATGCATAAAAGATAAACATCACATGCAATCAATATAAGTGATATGATATGGCCATCATCATCTTGTGCTTGTGATCTCCATCTCTGAAGCACCGTCATGATCACCATCGTCACCGGCGCGACACCTTGATCTCCATTGTAGCATCGTTGTCGTCTCGCCAACTTATGCTTCTACGACTATCGCTACCGCTTAGTGATAAAGTAAAGCATTACAGGGCGATTGCATTGCATACAATAAAGCGACAACCATATGGCTCCTACCAGTTGCTGATAACTCGGTTACAAAACATGATCATCTCATACAATAAAATATAGCATCATGCCTTGACCATATCACATCACAACATGCCCTGCAAAAACAAGTTAGACTTCCTCTACTTTCATGTTGCAAGTTTTACGTGGCTGCTACGGGCTGAGCAAGAACCGTTCTTACCTACGCATCAAAACCACAACGATAGTTTGTCAAGTTAGTGCTGTTTTAACCTTCTCAAGGACCGGGCGTAGCCACACTCGGTTCAACTAAAGTTGGAGAAACTGACACTCGCCAGCCACATGTGTGTTGGAAATATGCCCTAGAGGCAATAATAAAATGGTTATTATTATATTTCCTTGTTCATGATAATTGTCTATTGTTCATGCTATAATTGTGTTATCCGGAAATCGTAATACATGTGTGAATACATAGACCACAACATGTCCCTAGTGAGCCTCTAGTTGACTAGCTCGTTGATCAACAAATAGTCATGGTTTCCTGACTATGGACATTGGATGTCATTGATAACGGGATCACATCATTAGGAGAATGATGTGATGGACAAGACCCAATCCTAAGCATAGCGCAAAGATCGTGTAGTTCGTTTGCTAGAGCTTTTCCAATGTCAAGTATCATTTCCTTAGACCATGAGATCGTGCAACTCCCGGATGCCGTAGGAGTGCTTTGGGTGTACCAAACGTCACAACGTAACTGGGTGACTATAAAGGTGCACTACGGGTATCTCCGAAAGTGTCTGTTGGGTTGGCACGGATCGAGACTGGGATTTGTCACTCCGTATGACGGAGAGGTATCTCTAGGCCCACTCGGTAATGCATCATCATAATGAGCTCAATGTGACCAAGTGTCTGGTCACGGGATCATGCATTATGGTACGAGTAAAGTGACTTGCCGGTGACGAGATTGAATGAGGTATTGGGATACCGACGATCGAATCGGGCAAGTAACGTACCGATTGACAAAGGGAATTGTATACGGGATTGATTGAATCCTCGACGTCGTGGTTCATCCGATGAGATCATCGTGGAGCATGTGGGAGCCAACATGGGTATCCAGATCCCGCTGTTGGTTATTGACCGGAGAGTCGTCTCGGTCATGTCTGCATGTCTCCCGAACCCGTAGGGTCTACACACTTAAGGTTCGGTGATGCTAGGGTTGTAGAGATATTAGTATGCGGAAACCCGAAAGTTGCTCGGAGTCCTGGATGAGATCCCGGACGCCACGAGGAGTTCCGGAATGGTCCGGAGGTGAAGAATTATATATAGGAAGTCCAGTTTCGTCCACCGGGAAAGTTTCGGGGGTTATCGGTATTGTACCGGGACCACCGGAAGGGTCGCGGGGGTCCATCGGGTGGGGCCACCTGTCCTGGAGGGCCCCATGGGCTGAAGTGGGGAGGGGAACCAGACACTGGTGGGCTGGTGCGCCCCCCTTGGGCCTCCCATGCGCCTAGGGTTGGAAACCCTGGGGGTGGGGGGCGCCCCACTTGGCTTGGGGGGCAAGCCACCCCCTTGGCCGCCGCCCCCCCTCAGATGGGATCTCCAGGGGGCCGGCGCCCCACCAGGTCCCCTATATATAGTGGGGGGGAGGGAGGGCGGCAGTACCCTAGCCCCTGGCGCCTCCCTCTCCCTCCCGTGACACCTCTCCCTCCCGCTTGCGCTTGGCGAAGCCCTGCCGGGATCCCCCGCTACTCCCACCACCACGCCGTCGTGCTGCTGGATCTCCATCAACCTCCCCTTCCCCCTTGCTGGATCAAGAAGGAGGAGACGTCGCTGCTCCGTACGTGTGTTGAACGCGGAGGTGCCGTCCGTTCGGCGCTCGGTCATCGGTGATTTGGATCACGACGAGTACGACTCCATCAACCCCGTTCACTTGAACGCTTCCGCTCGCGATCTACAAGGGTATGTAGATGCACTCCTTCCTTCTCGTTGCTAGTCAACTCCATAGATGGATCTTGGTGATGCGTAGAAATTTTTTGATTTCTGCTACGATCCCCAACAGTGGCATCATGAGCCAGGCCTATGCGTAGTTTCTATGCACGAGTAGAACACAAAGCAGTTGTGGGCGTAGATGTTGTCAATTTTTCTTGCCACTACTAGTCTTATCTTGTTTCGGCGGTATTGTGGGGTGAAGCGGCCTGGACCGACCTTACATGTACGCTTACGTGAGACAGGTTCCACCGACTGACATGCACTAGTTGCATAAGGTGGCTAGCGGGTGTCTGTCTCTCCCACTTTAGTCGGAACGGATTCGATGAAAAGGGTCCTTATGAAGGGTAAATAGAAATTGGCATATCACGTTGTGGTTTTACGTAGGTAAGAAACGTTCTTGCTAGAAACCTATAGAAGCCACGTAAAAAACTTGCAACAACAATTAGAGGACGTCTAACTTGTTTTTGCAGCATGTGCCTTGTGATGTGATATGGCCAGCAGATGTGATGAATGATATATGTGATGTATGAGATTGATCATGTTCTTGTAATAGGAATCACGACTTGCATGTCGATGAGTATGACAACCGGCAGGAGCCATAGGAGTTGTCTTTATTTTTGTATGACCTGCGTGTCATTGAATAACGCCATGTAAATTACTTTACTTTATTGCTAAACACGTTAGCCATAGAAGTAGAAGTAATCGTTGGCGTGACAACTTCATGAAGACACGATGATGGAGATCATGATGATGGAGATCATGGTGTCATGCCGGTGACGAAGATGATCATGGCGCCCCGAAGATGGAGATCAAAGGAGCAAAATGATATTGGCCATATCATGTCACTATTTGATTGCATGTGATGTTTATCATGTTTTACATCTTATTTGCTTAGTACGACGGTAGTAAGTAAGATGATCCCTTATAATAATTTCAAGAAAGTGTTCCCCCTAACTGTGCACCGTTGCGAAGGTTCGTTGTTTCGAAGCACCACGTGATGATCGGGTGTGATAGATTCTAACGTTCGCATACAACGGGTGTTGACGAGCCTAGCATGTACAGACATGGCCTCGGAACACACGCAATACACTTAGGTTGACTTGACGAGCCTAGCATATACAGACATGGCCTCGGAACACGGAAGACCGAAAGGTCGAGCATGAGTCGTATAGAAGATACGATCAACATGAAGATGTTCACCGATCTTGACTAGTCCGTCTCACATGATGATCGGACACGGCCTAGTTGACTCGGATCGTGTTTCACTTAGATGACTAGAGGGATGTCTATCTGAGTGGGAGTTCATTGAATAATTTGATTAGATGAACTTAATTATCAAGAACTTAGTCTAAAATCTTTACAATATGTCTTGTAAATCAAATGGCCCACGTTGCCCTCAACTTCAACGAGTTCCTAGAGAAAACCAAGCTGAAAGATGATGGCAGCAACTATACGGACTGGGTCCGGAACCTGAGGATCATCCTCATAGCTGCCAAGAAAGATTATGTCCTAGAAGCACCGCTAGGTGAAGCACCCATCCCAGAGAACCAAGACGTTATGAACGCTTGTCAATCACGTGCTGATGATTACTCCCTCGTTCAGTGCGGCATGCTTTACAGCTTAGAACCGGGGCTCCAAAAGCGTTTTGAGAAACATGGAGCATATGAGATGTTCGAAGAGCTGAAAATGGTTTTCCAAGCTCATGCCCGGGTCGAGAGATATGAAGTCTCCGACAAGTTCTTCAGTTGTAAAATGGAGGAAAATAGTTCTGTCAGTGAACACATACTAAAAATGTCTGGGTTACACAACCGCTTGTCTCAGCTGGGAGTTAATCTCCCGGATGACGCGGTCATTGACAGAATCCTTCAGTCGCTTCCACCAAGCTACAAGAGCTTTGTGATGAACTTCAATATGCAGGGGATGGAAAAGACCATTCCTGAGGTATATTCAATGCTGAAATCAGCGGAGGTGGAGATCAAAAAGGAACATCAAGTGTTGATGGTGAATAAAACCACTAAGTTCAAGAAAGGCAAGGGTAAGAAGAACTTCAAGAAGGACGGCAAGGGAGTTGCCGCGCCCGGTAAGCCAGTTGCCGGGAAGAAGTCAAAGAATGGACCCAAGCCTGAGACTGAGTGCTTTTATTGCAAGGGAAGTGGTCACTGGAAGCGGAACTGCCCCAAATACTTAGCGCACAAGAAGGCCGGCAACACCAAAGGTATATGTGATATACATGTAATTGATGTGTACCTTACCAGTACTCGTAGTAGCTCCTGGGTATTTGATACCGGTGCGGTTGCTCATATTTGTAACTCAAAACAGGAGCTGCGGAATAAGCGGAGACTGGCGAAGGACGAGGTGACGATGCGCGTCGGGAATGGTTCCAAGGTCGATGTGATCGCCGTCGGCACGCTGCCTCTACATTTACCTATGGGATTAGTTTTAAACCTCAATAATTGTTATTTAGTGCCAGCTTTGAGCATGAATATTGTATCAGGATCTCGTTTAATTCGAGATGGCTACTCATTTAAATCCGAGAATAATGGTTGTTCTATTTATATGAGAGATATGTTTTATGGTCATGCCCCGCTGGTCAATGGTTTATTCTTAATGAATCTCGAACGTGATGTTACACATATTCATAGTGTGAATACCAAAAGATGTAAAGTTGATAACGATAGTCCCACATACTTGTGGCACTGCCGCCTTGGTCACATTGGTGTCAAACGCATGAAGAAGCTCCATGCAGATGGACTTTTGGAGTCTCTTGATTACGAATCATTTGACACGTGCGAACCATGCCTCATGGGTAAGATGACCAAGACTCCGTTCTCCGGAACAATGGAGCGAGCAACCAACTTATTGGAAATCATACATACTGATGTGTGCGGTCCAATGAGTGTTGAGGCTCGCGGTGGCTATCGTTATGTTCTCACTCTCACTGATGACTTAAGTAGATATGGGTATGTCTACCTAATGAAACACAAGTCTGAAACCTTTGAAAAGTTCAAGGAATTTCAAAGTGAGGTTGAGAATCAACGTGACAGGAAATAAAGTTCTTATGATCAGATCGTGGGGGAGAATATTTAAGTCACGAATTTGGTACGCACTTAAGGAAATGTGAAATCGTTTCACAACTCACGCCGCCTGGAACACCTCAGCGAAATGGTGTGTCCGAACGTCGTAATCGCACTCTATTGGATATGGTGCGATCTATGATGTCTCTTACCGATCTACCGCTCTCATTTTGGGGCTATGCTTTAGAGACTGCCGCATTCACTTTAAATAGGGCTCCGTCGAAATCCGTTGAGACGACACCGTATGAATTATGGTTTGGGAAGAAACCTAAGCTGTCGTTTCTAAAAGTTTGGGGATGCGATGCTTATGTCAAGAAACTTCAACCTGAAAAGCTCGAACCCAAATCGGAAAAATGCGTCTTCATAGGATACCCTAAGGAAACCATTGGGTATACCTTCTACCTCAGATCCGAAGGCAAAATCTTTGTTGCCAAGAACGGGTCCTTTCTGGAGAAAGAGTTTCTATCGAAAGAAATAAGTGGGAGGAAAGTGGAACTTGATGAGGTGATAGTCACCCCTTCCGAACCGGAAAGTAGCGCAGCGCGGGAAGATGTTCCTGTGGTGCCTACACCGACTGGGGAGGAAGTTAATGATGATGATCATGAAGCTTCGGATCAAGTTACTGCTGAACTTCGTAGGTCCACAAGGACACGTTCCGCACCAGAGTGGTACGGCAACCCTGTCATGGAAATCATGTTGTTAGACAACGGTGAACCTTCGAACTATGAAGAAGCGATGGCGGGCCCGGATTCCAACAAATGGCTTGAAGCCATGCAATCCGAGATAGGATCCATGTATGAAAATGAAGTATGGACTTTGACTGACTTGCCCGATGATCGGCGAGCCATAGAAAATAAATGGATCTTTAAGAAGAAGACAGCCGCGGATGGTAATGTGACCATCTATAAGGCTCGACTTGTCGCTAAGGGTTATCGACAAGTTCAAGGGGTTGACTACGATGAGACTTTCTCACCCGTAGCGAAGCTGAAGTCCGTCCGAATCATGTTAGCAATTGCCGCATTCTATGATTATGAGATATGGCAAATGGATGTCAAAATGGCATTCCTTAACGGCTTTCTTAGGGAAGAATTGTATATGATGCAGCCGGAAGGTTTTGTCGATCCTAAGAATGCTAACAAGGTATGCAAGCTCCAGCGCTCCATCTATGGGCTGGTGCAAGCATCTCGGAGTTGGAACATTCGATTTGATGAGATGATCAAAGCGTTTGGGTTTACACAGACTTATGGAGAAGCCTGTGTTTACAAGAAAGTGAGTGGGAGCTCTATAGCATTTCTCTTATTATATGTGGATGACATACTATTGATGGGAAATGATATAGAATTCTTGGAAAGTATAAAGGCCTATTTGAATAAGTGTTTTTCAATGAAGGACCTTGGAGAAGCTGCTTATATATTAGGCATCAAGATCTATAGAGATAGATCAAGACGCCTCATTGGTCTTTCACAGAGTACGTACCTTGACAAGATATTGAAGAAGTTCAATATGGATCAGTCCAAGAAGGGGTTCTTGCCAGTATTGCAAGGTGTGCAATTGAGCACGGCTCAATGTCCGACCACGGCAGAAGATAGAGAAAAGATGAGTGTCATCCCCTATGCCTCGGCCATAGGGTATATTATGTATGCCATGCTGTGTACCAGACCTGATATAAACCTTGCCGTAAGTTTGGTAGGAAGGTACCAAAGTAATCCCGGCATGGAACACTGGACAGCGGTCAAGAATATCCTGAAGTACCTGAAGAGGACTAAGGATATGTTTCTCGTTTATGGAGGTGACGAAGAGCTCGTCGTAAAGGGTTACGTCGATGCTAGCTTCGACACAGATCTGGATGACTCTAAGTCACAAACCGGATACGTGTATATTTTGAATGGAGGGGCAGTAAGCTGGTGCAGTTGCAAGCAAAGCATCATGGCGGGATCTACATGTGAAGCGGAGTACATGGCGGCCTCAGAGGCAGCACAAGAAGCAATATGGATGAAGGAGTTCATTACCGACCTAGGGGTGATTCCCAATGCGTCGGGCCCGATGACTCTCTTCTGTGACAACACTGGAGCTCTTGCCCTTGCCAAGGAGCCCAAGTTTCACAGAAAGACTAGGCATATCAAGCGTCGCTTCAACTCCATTCGTGAAAGTGTTCAAAATGGAGACATAGATATTTGTAAAGTACATACGGACCTGAATGTAGCAGATCCGTTGACTAAACCTCTCCCTAGAGCAAAACATGATCAACACCAGAACTCTATGGGTGTTCGATTCATCACAATGTAACTAGATTATTGACTCTAGTGCAAGTGGGAGACTGTTGGAAATATGCCCTAGAGGCAACAATAAAATGGTTATTATTATATTTCCTTGTTCATGATAATTGTCTATTGTTCATGCTATAATTGTGTTATCCGGAAATCGTAATACATGTGTGAATACATAGACCACAACATGTCCCTAGTGAGCCTCTAGTTGACTAGCTCGTTGATCAACAGATAGTCATGGTTTCCTGACTATGGACATTGGATGTCATTGATAACGGGATCACATCATTAGGAGAATGATGTGATGGACAAGACCCAATCCTAAGCATAGCGCAAAGATCGTGTAGTTCGTTTGCTAGAGCTTTTCCAATGTCAAGTATCATTTCCTTAGACCATGAGATCGTGCAACTCCCGGATGCCGTAGGAGTGCTTTGGGTGTACCAAACGTCACAACGTAACTGGGTGACTATAAAGGTGCACTACGGGTATCTCCGAAAGTGTCTGTTGGGTTGGCACGGATCGAGACTGGGATTTGTCACTCTGTATGACGGAGAGGTATCTCTGGGCCCACTCAGTAATGCATCATCATAATGAGCTCAATGTGACCAAGTGTCTGGTCACGGGATCATGCATTACGGTACGAGTAAAGTGACTTGCCGGTGACGAGATTGAATGAGGTATTGGGATACCGACGATCGAATCTCGGGCAAGTAACGTACCGATTGACAAAGGGAATTGTATACGGGATTGATTGAATCCTCAACATCGTGGTTCATCCGATGAGATCATCTTGGAACATGTGGGAGCCAACATGGGTATCCAGATCCCGCTGTTGGTTATTGACCGGAGAGTCGTCTCGGTCATGTCTGCATGTCTCCCGAACCCGTAGGGTCTACACACTTAAGGTTCGGTGATGCTAGGGTTGTAGAGATATTAGTATGCGGAAACCCGAAAGTTGCTCGGAGTCCTGGATGAGATCCCGGACATCACGAGGAGTTCCGGAATGGTCCGGAGGTGAAGAATTATATATAGGAAGTCCAGTTTCGTCCACCGGGAAAGTTTCGGGGGTTATCGGTATTGTACCGGGACCACCGGAAGGGTCGCGGGGGTCCATCGGGTGGGGCCACCTGTCCTGGAGGGCCCCATGGGCTGAAGTGGGGAGGGGAACCAGACACTGGTGGGCTGGTGCGCCCCCCTTGGGCCTCCCATGCGCCTAGGGTTGGAAACCCTGGGGGTGGGGGGCGCCCCACTTGGCTTGGGGGGCAAGCCACCCCCTTGGCCGCCGCCCCCCCCTCAGATGGGATCTCCAGGGGGCCGGCGCCCCACCAGGACCCCTATATATAGTGGGGGGGAGGGAGGGCGGCAGTACCCTAGCCCCTGGCGCCTCCCTCTCCCTCCCGTGACACCTCTCCCTCCCGCTTGCGCTTGGCGAAGCCCTGCCGGGATCCCCCGCTACTCCCACCACCACGCCATCGTGCTGCTGGATCTCCATCAACCTCCCCTTCCCCCTTGCTGGATCAAGAAGGAGGAGACGTCGCTGCTCCGTACGTGTGTTGAACGCGGAGGTGCCGTCCGTTCGGCGCTCGGCCATCGGTGATTTGGATCACGACGAGTACGACTCCATCAACCCCGTTCACTTGAACGCTTCCGCTCGCGATCTACAAGGGTATGTAGATGCACTCCTTCCTTCTCGTTGCTAGTAAACTCCATAGATGGATCTTGGTGATGCGTAGAAATTTTTTGATTTCTGCTACGATCCCCAACACTGTGTGCAAAGCACGTCGGTAGAACCAGTCTCGCGTAAGCGTACGCGTAATGTCGGTCCGGGCGCTTCATCCAACAATACCACCGAACCAAAGTATGACATGCTGGTAAGCAGTATGACTTATATCGCCCACAACTCACTTGTGTTCTACTCGTGCATATAACATCTACGCATAAAACCAGGCTCTGATACCACTGTTGGGGAACGTAGTAATTTCAAAAAAAATCCTACGCACACGCAAGATCATGGTGATGCATAGCAACGAGAGGGGAGAGTGTTGTCCACGTACCCTCGTAGACCAAAAGCGGAAGCGTTAGCACAACGCGGTTGATGTAGTCATACGTCTTCACGATCCGACCGATCAAGTACCGAACGCACGACACCTCCGAGTTCAGCACACGTTCAACTCGATGATGTCCCTCGAACTCCGATCCAGCCGAGCTTTAAGGGAGAGTTCCGTCAGCACGATGGCGTGATAACGATGATGATGTTCTACCGACGCAGGGCTTCGCCTAAGCACCGCTACGATATTAGCGAGGTGGACTATGGTGGAGGGGGGCACCGCACACGGCTAAGAGATCAATGATCAATTGTTGTGTCTATGGGGTGCCCCCGTATATAAAGGAGCAAGGGAGGGAGAGGCGGCCGACCAGGAGGAGGCGTGCCAGGATGAGTCCTACTCCCACCGGGAGTAGGACTCCCTCCTTTCCTAGTTGGAGTAGGAGAAGGGGGAAGGAGGAGGGAGAGAGGAAGGAAAGGGGGGCGCCCCCCCTCCTTGTCCAATTCGGACTAGAGGGGGAGGGGGCGCGCGGCCTGCCCTGGCCACCCCTCCTCTGCTCCACTAAGGCCCATGTAGGCCCATTAAACCCCCGGGGGGGTTCCGGTAACCCCCGGTACTCTGGTAAAATCCTGATTTCACCCGGAACACTTCCGATATCCAAATATAGGCTTCCAATATATCAATCTTTATGTCTTGACCATTTCGAGACTCCTCGTCATGTCCATGATCACATCCGGGACTCCGAACTATCTTCGGTACATCAAAACACATAAACTCATAATATAACCGTCATCAAACTTTAAGCGTGCGGACCCTACGGGTTCGAGAAATATGTAGACATGACCGAGACACATCTCCGGTCAATAACCAATAGCGGAACCTAGATGCTCATATTGGCTCCCACATATTCTACGAAGATCTTTATCGGTTAGACCGCATAACAACATACGTTGTTCCCTTTGTCATCGGTATGTTACTTGGCTGAGATTCGATCGTCAGTATCTCAATACCTAGTTCAATCTCGTTACCGGCAAGTCTCTTTACTCGTTCTGTAATACATCATCCCGCAACTAACTCATTAGTTGCAATGCTTGCAAGGCTTATAGTGATGTGCATTACCAAGTGGGCCCAGAGATACCTCTCCAACAATCTGAGTGACAAATCCTAATCTCGAAATACGCCAACCCAACAAGTACCTTTGGAGACACCTGTAGAGCACCTTTATAATCACCCAGTTACGTTGTGACGTTTGGTAGCACACAAAGTGTTCCTCCGGTAAACGGGAGTTGCATAATCTCATAGTCATAGGAACATGTATAAGTCATGAAGAAAGCAATAGCAGAATACTAAACGATCGTGTGCTAAGCTAACGGAATGGGTCAAGTCAATCACATCATTCTCCTAATGATGTGATCCCGTTAATCAAATGACAACTCATGTCAATGGCTAGGAAACATAACCATCTTTGATAAACGAGCTAGTCAAGTAGAGGCATACTAGTGACACTCTGTTTATCTATGTATTCACACAAGTATTATGTTTCCGGTTAATACAATTCTAGATGAATAATAAACATTTATCATGATATAAGGAAATAAATAATAACTTTATTATTGCCTCTAGTGCATATTTCCTTCAGCTACAGCGTACTGCATTCAGGATGGTGAGCTGTATGAAAGACGACCGAATGATGTTTCTTTGTGATGTATCTCCAGGGAGCAGGGGTGCGAGCTGTTAGCTGACAAACACGGTGGAGACTGCGGGCATCATTCGTCGTTGCGCACCCTGGTGGGCAAGGTGTTCCGCAGTGGTTTCTACTGGCCCACGGCACTCAACGGCGCAACCGAGCTGGTGAGATCCTGTGAGGCTTGCCAGTTCCATGCCAAGCAAATCCATCAGCCCGCTCAGGGCCTCCAGACTATCCCACTCTTGTGGCCGTTTGCGGTCTGGGGGCTAGATATCCTGGGCCCTTTCCCTCGAGCGCCCGGGGGCTACCGCTACCTCTACGTCGCCATCGACAAGTTCACCAAGTGGGTGGAGGTGGAAGCAGTCCGGACCATTCCAGCCGGCTCCGCAGTCAAGTTCATCAAGGGCCTACTGAGCCGTTTCGGAGTCCCTAATCGCATCATCACCGATAACAGCTCACAGTTCACTAGCAATCTCTTCAAAACATATTGTGCTAACCTTGGAACGCAGATATGCTATGCCTTAGTGGCACACCCCAGAAGCAACGGCCAAGCCGAGCGCGCCAACGCGGAGGTCTTGAGAGGCCTCAAGACAAGGACCTTCAAGTAGAAGCTCGAGGCCTGCCGCAGGGGCTGGCACGACGAGCTCCAGTCCGTGCTATGGTCCATCCGCACCACCGCCACCAAGCCAACAGGCGAGACCCCGTTCTTCCTCATCTACGGAGCCGAAGCGGTTCTCCCTCACGAGGTCAGGCATCTCTCCGCGCGGGTCCTGGAGTTTGATGAGGCACGTCAGGACGCCATGCTAGGGATGGACCTCGTGCTGGAGGAGGAACGCCGCCGCCAAGCCTCGCTCCGAGCGGCAAGGTACCAGCAGGCGCTGCGGCGGTACCACTGCTGCAACGTCTGCTCCAGGAAGCTCGAGGTGGGCGATCTCGTCCTGAGGCGGGTGCTCTCCAGGGAAGGGCTGCATAAGCTCTCACCCATGTGGGAGGGCCCGTTTAGGATTGCCCGCGTCTCCAGGCCTGGCGCCGCGCGCCTGGAGACGCAGGACGGGATCCCCATCTAGAACGCCTGGAACATCCAGCACCTCCGGAAGTTCTACCCATCAAGCAAGGCTCTGTGCCTGTGAAGGTCTCCGCTCGTGACACTCTCACGTAATAATGAGTGGGGCTGTACACACCCCGGAGTCTCCGGAGTGCCGCCCTCGGGCCTCGGGGGCTCCCTCCCACGCCCTAGTGGCAGCACTTAGCTCCGCACTGGTGAGAAGACTAGACTAGGTGCCGGACGCAGCTGTTCATTTACTTTCTGTAGTTGGTTTGCAACCCTTTTTAATGGAATTTGGAGTTCTGGCGTTTCTCGATTGCTTGGTTGAGTCCCCTTTTTTCTCTGCTTCTTCGCTCGCTTCTCTGTTTTGTGCCAGGGAGGACGGCAGTTGCCCAACGCTCTCCCTCGCGTGCCTCGCGCGGGGGCTGGGCAGGTGTGTGCATGCGCTGGGCTAGCCTGAACCGCGGACACACCTTGCCAAAGCCCTGTCGTTCCAGAGCTTCGGCTCCCCTGATCTTCGCAAGGCACCTTCGGTCGAGCTCGTGATTGGCGCACCCTTCTAAGTCCATGCCCCACGGGTACTGCGACGTGGTGCGCTAGGCCATGATTAGCCCATGCCTGGGGCCTCGCGCGAGGAAGGATAAGGCACCCGATGAACGTCCTATCAAATTCTGCAGCTTTGTGATGCCTCCCGAGGTCAGCGGCTCCTGAGTCCGCAACAAGGAGGCCTCACCAGGTGCCAGAGGGCACGCCCTCGCGGGACAGGAAACTACCCCAGGTGCATCAAGCTAAGTTATCCCTCTGCGTCTACATAAAACACGAGTGCCACAACGCAACACAGGAACAATAAACATAACATAGCGGCATGAAAATCACAGTTCATTACACGCCCTCGCGGGCCCCATACTTGTTTCTTGGAATGCAGGAAGAAAGGAAAGGACAAGCAAAAGCGGCGCGCACACCCGCAGCAGCTCGCGAGGGTCGGCTCCCGGCGCACCCCCT
>NC_057796.1:447704917-447718361 GCF_018294505.1 Triticum aestivum
GACTCAGCCAGAGCCCTCTCGCGCTTCACCGGGGCGTGGCGACGGGACGACCTGCCACCGTCCTCATAGCGAGCCCGACGGCGTGGCGGCTGGTCGTAGTCACCGCTGCTGAAGCTCTCGCTGGAGGAGGAGCTGCCACCGCCGGACAAGCCACGGCCATCGCCAAGGGCGAGCTCGCCCTCGGCGTCGTCGCGGCCGTCGTCAAGGCCAAGCTCGTCGTTGCCGCCGCTGTCCTCGGGGCAGCACCCTGCGCGGAGACCATCTTCCCCAAATACCCTCACGTAGAGGGTCGCGACGCCGTCGTACCTGAAGTGGAGGGTGCACCTCCTGCTCAGGCCGCGTGCGCGGGCGAATGTCCGCCGGTCGCGGGCCAGAACCGCGTTGCCCGCGGCGGAAACCTCCACCGCGACCCACGAGGCCATGCTGCAGCAGCCGTCGGCTTGCAGCCAGAAGCCATCGAGGCCCGCAGCCGGCAGCTCGCCGGCGAAGGAGCGCGGGAGCTGGAGCCAAGTGCCGGCTGGCTGCTCCGACCACACGACGAACTCCGGGAGCACCTCCGCCGAATGGAAGCGCGGCCGAGGAGGCCGGGCGATCACGGCGCGCCTCCCCTCGGCGCAAGGGCTGCTCCGCCTAGAGGGGCCCCTACCGCGGGAGGAGGCACCGCTGCGGCCACCAAGGATAACGCCGGTCCCGGAAGGAGTACGTCCGCGCCCCCGAGGGGCCACAGCGAGGGTCGCAGCGCGCTTGCGGCCACGCCCCCTCTTGGGCGGTGGCGAGCCTTCCCTTTCTCCGCGGCCGAGAACCTCTTCGTCGGCGCCATGGGTGTCGCGGCAAGACGGCGAAGCGAGGAGGAAGAAGAAGGAGCGGGCAGCGAGAGGAAGGAGATGAGCGATGGGGGCTCCGCCCCTTTCCTCATTTATAGCCATAAGGAGGCCAACGGCCGACCTCCGCGATCGCACGCAGTGATGGTTTTCCTCTGCATGCGGCTGGGTCTTGTCAAGTCGAGGACGGTTGCCGAGGCAGCATGGGGAAGCCGAGATGCCCACGTCCCGTCAATCGCCATGCGTCGACCAAGGCCGCATGCGGTTGGGGCCCGCGGCGTTCCGCACTTGCCCTTTGGCTTCGCCTCGAAGCCAAGTCCGAGCGCGCCTTGGGCCCGGGGGCTACTGTCGGCGTTCTGGGAACGAGGGTACCCAGACTTGCTTGTCTGCGGCCCACAGCGTGGCTCCACCAACGGCCCGGTACGGCCCAACTTCGGTAGCAAGGACTCAAGACCCTCGCGAGGGGGGAAAGCCTCGCGAGGCGGACGACACCAAGACCTCCCTGGGGGTGGCCTCGCTAGGATGGCTCCTGAGGAACGGAGATATCTATGCAAGGGGCACCTCGCGAGGTTCACATGACATGAGCCATGACGACCAAGGCCAGGCGGGCGCCAGTGTGCCAGTTTCCTCTTTGGTGCTAAAGAGGCAAGCGCAGGCGAGGAGTCCCGAGGCATCAGGCAAAGGTTTCCATATCGGTGCAACAAGACCAAGACCAGCAGGACGGCAGGATGGAGGTCACCACGGAGCCCACAACAGCGTCACCACCAGAGCCTTTGGCAGACGAAGACTACTTTTGTCAGGATAGCATGTACTAGTTGTCTCCCTTCAAAATTGGCCGTTGTGGGAACCCTTCCCGCCTACATTTGGGAAGAGGACCAGGGCCTCTATAAATAGGACTAGCCACCACCATAGGAGGCAACGCATCTGGCCGAGAGGAGAGCTCACCTCGGATCGGATCCAGTCCACTCCATCTCATCGAGCTCAAGAACACCTCTCCTCCCGAGGTTGTTCGTCCCCTGTACTACTTCATCCTTAGCCCTCGAGGCAATCCACCACCACACACTGGAGTAGGGTATTATACCACAACGGTGGCCCGAACCAATATAAATCTCTGTGTCTCGTGTTCTTTGGGTTCATCGAGCTAGGCTGTGGGATCGTTGAGCGAGCGCGCTGGAGAGAGAGTTCTTCGTGCGCACCCCAGAGTTCGAACCTTTCAAGGGTCTGCGGAACCCGAAATCCGACAAGGATCCCTGAGTGCGATTACTACAGCGATGACCGGGGCATGTGCGACATGCCTCACCTAGAAAATGGTAGGTTCTTCACCATCAAGCTGGACGAGACCTTTGATGTTTTTACGGTACGTAACCACGACAAGTATTTTTTTTCTTAATTAATCATGACTTGTGCTTCTTTGCTTCAATGTGTAATGTCTGGTTTTTACAATTCGACCAGTGCATTCCCTGCCATGCAAGACGGTATGTCTTGGAGAACCTTGGTTTCCAAGATAATGAGAATATGTAGACGAGGAAACATCACCTTAGGACTCAACATGGTTATGCTTTTCGAGTTAAGCTCTACAATGCAGTTAATCACTCATATTTTGGTTGCTCAAAATGGAGAGCTCTATGCAAGGCCTATGGATTTCAGGAGGATGTACAAATAACCTTCGATATTCGTCCTGAAGATGATATTGAAGATAATATCGACTTTTGGGTGGATATAGATATGCTTCCAGTTCTACCTCTATGTGAGTTTGTCAAATAAATTTGTTAAGTAATTTATATTGTTTATTCAAAAATAGTTGACAGCTTATTTCCATTCTTCAAGAAATGTACAGAAGGTAGTAGACAATACCTACTACAGTTATGGCTCTGAACTAACTCGCGAGGACGAAAACCATCGTGTCTCATTTATTAATGATATAGATACTTATAAGAACAATTATGAAATTAACCCAAATTGTGCTCAATACGTGTCACTAGTCCACGTGTTGAACTACGGTAACATCCATGAAAATAGCATGGTAAGATTTTTTACTATTATCTCACCAGTGCATCTTTTGCATACATTCTTCTTAAGCAAAACTACATTGCTAACTATGTTATTATTATGTTCTTCAACAGAAACTCCCGAAGGATTGTGTGCCTCATCTGATGTATATGGAAGGTGACATGGATATTATTAGCTTATGGCTAAGTCTGCCTACGGTTCACCGCAGTCCATACTCGATTTCTCGAAGAGATGAAGACCTCACAATCAAAGGATGGAGAAAACTTATGAATGATCGCAGGGAACTACTTGAAGGCAACATGGTGCGCAACCCACAAATTGGAGACATGTTGATATCTATTCTCCAGAATGGAGATGGAGGGGCTGTTTAATGCTATTTTACCTTAGAGAGAGAGAAGCAGGTCCTGGCTAGTACTTGTCATGTGCTAAGAACAATTATCTAGTGTTGGTTATGACTATGATGATGAGGAGGAGTTGTTGTTATGATGATGATGAGTTATGTGCTAGAATGTGCTAGAATGATGAGTTGTTATATGACTATGATGACGATGAGGAGGACTTATTATTATTATTATTATTATTATTATTATTATTATGAGTTCTTATATGACTATGATGATGATGACGATGACGATGAGTTTTTATTATGATCATGATGAGTTATTATATCGGTGGGTGGAAGAAACGCGGATTAGATTCAAGTGGATGGATCCAAAGTCACCAAGTTGGATTAGTAGGATCATGATGAGTTATTATATCATTGGGTGGAAGAAAAATGTATTAGATATCCAACTTGGTCACTTTGGATCCATCCACTTGAATCTAATCCGCGTTTCTTTCACCCATTGATATAATAACTCATCATGGTGATCATGATATAACAATCCTTAATTGCTATTGTATCAAAATTTGTTTAACAACGTATAAATACAGTATAAAATAAAAGAAATGAAATACGGACGAATAATAGTAACGCTGGGTAACAGCACACGCTGCTAGTACTTAGCACTAGCGCCGACCTGCTCGACGCTACTGATAACTGACTTAGCAGTAGCGTGGGGTCATACCAACACTACTGCTAAAAGTTAGCTGTAGCGCCCCCCGCTTCTGGTAGGCAAATTCATCGCCCTACTACTAGGGTTTTGCCTAGTAGTGGTTGCTGCCAATTAATTTTTCTGTTAGTTCACTCTGTACGTAGATAAGCATGCATATGCTCAAAAGGCATGCTTGGTTGATCGGTACCTAGTAGTCCACCACTTGGCGTACTGTGCATTTTTTGAGTGCCATGAAACTAGTTTTTCAAGCTGGACCATTTTGGTTCTTCATTTTATGTTTTTAACAAGCTAGAATTAGGTTTCCCCTACCATTATTTCATCCGGGATCAAGGTATTACAGTACATCAGTTAAATTAGGTATTACACAAATTAAATTAGGATCCCCCTGCTATTGTTTCATTTGGGAAGGAGGCGGCGAGGTATGCCCGTTCATGACGAACAGGCGTGTATGCTCAGATTGCTAAGTCGGGACCAAGAGCCATGGAGTACGAGTGTATCGTAAAGGAGCTCCCACCCTAGAGATGACCGAATGAGGTTGAGACGCGATCGGTTGTCGCTTTGAAGGCTCTCGGGTGACGATGGCATGTCCATGAGAATGACCGTAGGATGCTCCGCATCATCCCCTCCCCCTTGTGAAAGACCCATCCTCGGATCATAATCCTCATCACCATGGAAATGGAAGACATGGAGGGACTTGTATTTGGATGTCGTGTATGTCATGGTGCAATCAAAACACTCTAAGATGTCTCCGAAAAGGTATACATGCAAAAATAGCAAACACAAGGGACACTTGGAAATAACATTGTTAGCGCACACAAGGTGTCCATCACTTAAGCATGATTTAGTCCAACAAGATTGTTCGTGGCACATGATGCTTAGCCAAATGTATAGAATAATGATATGTAAAGCATTCATGGGAGCAAATTTATTTGTGGTATACACAAAGTTGTTGTGAATGTGAATAATGCTATCATTGCGCAAAATGATGTCATTGTGGGGTGGTTTATCAATAGCATGAACATGGCAATTGGTGCTCAATATGATTATGTTATCATGCAATTGATGATGGGCAATGTGATCGTTATGTATGAACAGGCCATCAAGGTATATCACAACAAACTTACTAAGAAAGTGCACAAGCTCATATATCATGGATGACATGGAAATACAGGATGCAACAAGGCAATCATAATGTAAGTCAATACATGCATAAGGTGCAAATTTGTTGTGGATATTATTGTACCATGGGTCGATGTCGTGGCAAGAATGGTGGTCCGGTGGTGCATCCCAAGTAGGCGCATCCACTCATCTACTTGATGTCGCGTAGAGCCAAGTGCCAAAGGCGCTCCTCCATTCAATAGATGTATCATGTAGACAAGAAAAAGGAGACAACAATGTAAAAATGGTCATCAAATGCGTATTTGAGAATGGCTCAAAGGGAAGGTGTTCACCTTTATGAGGCTCTCGTAAATGTTGATGCCGCGCATCGTGTACGCCTTCACATTACCAATATGTCTCATGATGTAACCACCTTGTAAATCCTTTAAAACGAAAGAACATGACAAACACTCGGAAAAACAAATGAAGTTAGTATGAGTGCAAAATCTATCATTCGTATGGTGAGATACCCAACAAGTGTCATCATCATTCTTATCATAAGAAGTGACAAGATAATGCGGCATGGTATGGAAGCCTATGGTGCGAGTACAACCAAAAACATTAAGCTCACTCAAACAAACATGCTTCACAATCAAGATGTCCAAGTGTTCAAGCATAAATGAGAAAGATAGTCCAATCTCAATATGAATAAGCATAATATGATTGCACTCACCACAAGGTAATATGAGAGAGACAATTAATGGAAACAAGTGTCATATAATTTTTTTTTGCAGCGAAGGAAGCATCAAGCATAGATTCATGTGGTAGGCACGGATGGCTGCAGCCGACGGAGGGGAGCTCGGAGGAGAGGGAGCGACCAGAGGTGGCAGAGGCAAGTTTTCAAGAATATGTGCACTTAGACGAGTAATGCTACATCTACAAAGGTTTACTTAAAGATTTTACGTATAAGCTGATGTAGAGAATTGTGATTGGTATTAGGGAATGAAGGGGCCCATCCCACTTAAAATCAGGGGGAGACAGAGAGAATTAGTTTAGAAGGTTAAGTAAACATTTGTAAGTCTTTGTAGGTGTACGTAGCATTACTGCGTTTAGACGGCTGTGAATGATTTTGAAATGAAAACTCAGTAGATCAGTCTATTGATGTAATCCAAATTTTCGAAAATGCATACATTGTCTTTTTCCATCAAACAACGATCTATTCCCTCCGTCCGAACAAACTTGTTCCTCAAATGAATGTATCTAGCATCAAGTTAGTGCTAGATACATCAGACAAGTTTGGGATAAGTTTTTTCGGACGAAGGGAGTACCAAACACTACTTTATTTCCTGGATCTGATTGTATTGCGTGCTTGCTTCCGCCGAATCAGTCGACCAAACACTGCATACATTGTTTTTTCCATCAACATCGATCGATCAAGCACTGCTCCATTTCCTGCATCTGATCGAATTTTCGTGCTTGCTTCCGCCGCATCGACTTCCATATCTGCAGACGGCTCGATCACGCGGACTCGGCGGTGGCACCGAAGGCGAAGCCCGACCCTCGTAGCGCATCCTCCACGATCTTGTCCAGCCGTGCCGCCATTTCCGGTGTCATGTGGTTGCTCCAGTCCCCGGCTACGCCCTTCCGAAAGAAAGCCTCATTCCTGACGTGGTTTTGGGTGCCATTCTTGTTCACCTCCATGTTCTTGAGAGTGTCCATGCTGCACAGCTCTACGACTTCCTCCGCGACCCCGGCCGCCTCTTCCTCGACGGAGAACGCGCACCCCATGAACTCCGCCAGCTTCCTCACGTTGCCCACCGGGTCACGGAGCATCTCCTCGTACCGGAGGAAGAGCACCTTCTCCGGCTGCCTCCGACTCGCCTCCCAGTAGCCAAGGACGTGGTGCCATTGCGGGCCGCAGGTGCATCGGCCGTCGCAGAACAGCTCGAACATCTCATCGATTGTGTATGGCTTGGGCGGGCTGTCGTCAACCGCCGCGAACGCCAATCTCTTCTTGGTGAATAGCCACTTGGAGACAAGCGCGTCCTTGGGGTCGCGGCAGACGTACACAATCTTGCACCCGGCGCCCTCGGTGGTCACGCTCTTCGGCACGTGGGTGTACGGCAGGTGGGTGGCGAGCAGGCGCGGCGAAGGGAGCGCCGCGAGCACGTCATCGCCGCTGTCCTCGGCCACCAAAGACGCGAAGGCCTCCTCGAGGTACTCGAGTCTCGACGCAGTCGTGGGGGTTACGGCGGCGGAGCGGGTGGTCGAGGGAGCGCGGCGGATGGTCGGCGCGGTGGAGCGTGGCGATGGCGAGGGCCTTGAGCCAGGTGGTGCCGGACTTGGGGAAGCTGGCGAGGAGGACGTCGGACGGCCTGGCCTCGAACCGCGCGCGGGCGGCCGCGACGGCCGGGAGAAACGGCTCGGAGAACCAGAAGCCGCCGTGCTGCCTGAGATGGTAGGGCGGGCACCGCGTCTCGAGTGGGAGCGAGGAGATCACGAGGTCGGCCATGTCGTCGTCTCCCGACGCGGCCATTGATCCCTGCGATAGCTGCATTTGGTGCCTCTCTCTCTGGCATTGTACATCGGCCGGCTGTTTACGTTCTTTTATATAGATAGCTGACCACGCGATTCCCAGCTTCAAATATTAGTTTATCTGCACGAAGCTTTGAATTCCAGTAACGGCTCGATAGTGTTTAACGGTATGATTCCTTAATTATGCCATCGTTATTTTACTTGAGCTTTGGCTGCCAGCTTGTATAGTTTTTACCCTTACATGAACACAACTGAACATCGACATTCCTTCTGCTGGCTTCACTCCTTGTGTTCATGGACCAGCCGGCCCGGCCGTGCTAGTTTCTCAACATCGATCGTCCCTGCCGGCCTACCGGTCGGCCATGGTGTTGAAGGTGAACTCCGACCCTTGGAGTGCATCCTCGACAATCTTGTCCAGCCGCACAGCCATCGCCAGCGTCATGTGGTTCCTCCAGTCCCCGGCGACCCCCTTCCGGAAGAAGGACTCGTTCTTCACGTACGATTGACCACCGTCCTTGTTCGCCTCCAGGTTCTTCAAGGCGTCGATGCTGCACAGCTCCACGATGTCCCGCACCACCCCCGCGGCCTCCTCCTCGGCGGAGAACGCGCACCCCATGAACTCGGCCAGCTTACTTACGTTGCCCGCCGGGTCCCGAAGCATGTCCTCGTACCGCAGGAAGAGCACCTTCCCGGGCCGCCTCCTGCTCGCCTCCCAATAGCCGGCTACGTGGTGCCACTGCGGGCCGCCCATGGACCGACCATGGCAGTAGAGCTCGAACGCGTCCTCGATCGTGAACGGCGCTGGAGGTGGCGGCGAGTCGCCATTGTTGTCGGCGGCGGCCTCCACCATCTTGTTGGCGAACATCCACGTGGAGACGAAGGCGTCCTTGGGGTCGCGGCAGACGTACACGACCTTGCATCCGGCGCCCTCCGCGGTGACGCGCTCCGGCAGGAGCGAGTAGGGGATGTGGGTGGCGATGACGCGCGGCGACGGGTGCGCCGCGAACACGTCTCCGCCTTTGACCGGCGACGGCGAGAGCGCGAAGAGCCCCTCCAGGAACTCGACGCAGTCGTGCGGGTTGCGGCGGCGGAGCGGGTGGCCGGGGGCGCGCGGTGGGTGGTCGGCGCGGTGGAGCGCGGCGAAGGCGAGGGCCTTGAGCCAGGTGGTGCCGGACTTGGGGAAGCTGGCGAGGAAGACGTCCGACGGCCTCGGCTCGAACCCCGCGCGCGCGGCCAGGACTCCCGGGAGGATCGGCTCGGGCCACCAGAAGCCGCCGTACTGTCTGAGCGGCGTCGGCGGACACCGCGTCTCCAGCGGCAGCTCGGCCATGTCGACGTCGGGGGACGCTGCCACTGGCCCCGCGCGTGTGCGTGCTCCGGAGGCCGAGGAGTAGTTGCCACGAGATACTGGGGAAGTAGTATGTCCCCGGGAGACGCTGAGAGGTGTAACATTTGTGGAGAGTATGATTGAGCAGCGGGCGACAATTATGTTCCCCGCCGACAACGATGCGATCCGGTCGGGAAATGACAAGGTTGAGCAGAGGACACGATACCACCCATGTGGCCTGTGTGATGTATTATTAGTTTTTGGAAATGCCTGTGTGATGTATGTTGAGCCTTAATAATGCAACTAATTCAACGGAATCTCTGTCAAACTAAATGCCGTGTTTGCATCGCCGCGTAGAATTCACTTCGATTCTTTCTTGGAACTAATCAATCTCATCTCCCACATTCATCATCAACCAACGAAATAGTCTTCAAGAGTTACACCACCCACAAGCAACTTCGCAAGCCTGATTCCATAAAGCGATACAACAACATTTCTGAAAATACAATGCAAGCATGTTGCTCTGAATATGTTTAAATACATGTTTTTCAGTTGAGAACCTTGGGCCTTTGTATGAAAAAAGAGAGCATTTTCATGTGAGAATTTTGCCCTGTACTGCCTACACATACACACTCAATGTAAGCTTTTTCATCGATTTGGACCGCACGTGAAATCTGGATCTTTTACCAAGTTGATAGTACGCTCAGGATTTGGAACATGCAGTTCGAAGATTACCTGCCAAAATAATGAAATGTAAGAGCATGTGTCACTCGCTAATAGCATTCCTGCCAAAGAACTAAATTTCTCTGTGCATTTGAGTTCTGGGCTCAGTGTATGGAAGGTGTCTCTTCGCCATATGACATAATAAATAGCGAATGTAGAGAATTCATAGTTAGAAAGTACATACAACAATGTTGTCTCCAGATCTGAGGATTGGAGCAGGAACATAAAGAGCGCACTGCGGTCCCATTACCTACAAAATAGGTCCAATTTCAGATCACTTTTGAGCGTAACAAAAATTCTTTGCTCAACTGGAATGCATGAAAACAGTTTGTCAATTGGAGGTCTCAGTATTTTACCGGCCAGAACCTTCCGATGTTGAAGTTGTTCACAAAAGCAACCCCTTTGTTCCAACCACGGAATGATATGAATGTATCCTTTATCGTGCTATTGGAGTCAATGTGGAAATGGCCTTCATAAAATTCTGGCTCTTCTGAATTGCCTTGTCATAATACAATGCAAAGATATTTTGAGTAGTGGTGCAGTATATTTTTCAAAAAACTCATCGGATGTGCAATCAAAGTACAAATGCAACACTGAAACATGTGCATTACCAGCTATGAAAAGGTCAGCACAAAAATATCAAAATTCAAGATGCAAACTTTTGGTTACAGCAATTTTCAGGCTTCAACAATATTGATGTAAAAAGAGAGCTCCAGAGATCCACTTAGCTTTTCCTGAACTAGCAACAAATATGATAAATAAGGCAAATGTTTCCAGGAGATTAAGTGCAATTTCAAAGCCCGTTGTGTCATGAGCCATTTTAAGTTTTTAACCGAGGATGACTACATGGGAATCAGTTATGCCTTACTTTCCCATGAGCGTGACGTGCACCGGAATCAGTTATGTTTAACTATTTAAAAGGACCATATACAGGGGCTTACCATTTAGATAGAATGACAAATCACGTAGCTTAGTTTGTGAACCACCATGACTGGACACTTTGCTAGCTCTGGCATCAGTGATCTGCTGGATTGGTTGGAATTTCGAAAGGTTGTCCAGTAAATTGAACGATAACGGGTACATTTTCCAGTGATGGAGAGTCACACCATCTATTTCAACAGTAGATAATATCCCCTGTATTTGTCAATTCCGTAATGATCAGCACAAGAAGCTTACAAGCATGGTCCATGTGGATGCTGCAGCATGAGCGAGGTTATGTGGGAGTGTGGGACTTACCTTCTGGTCAAAAATGTATGGCCCATAATTTACACGGCCCATATTTTCTACCTGTAGATAGAACGCATATATATATATATATATAGGTAAGGCAGAAAACATGAATTAATATTATTTATTCGAAAGGAAGGTTGTAGAAGTAATAGCTAATTGTACTCTGATACTTATAAGTACTAAGTAACAGTAGTTTATCATGTTATCTTTTTTGGCTAGGCTGATACTTTCCACATGTGCAGATCTCTAAATAAGTGTTAGTTGAATTTTAGGCTATCCAGTTATGCAAGTCAAAATGTTACAGAAGCATGCCATGCCTCCAGTCATGGATGTATACAGAAGGTTTAAACTGGAAATCATGCAATCATCTTTTACCAAGTCATTGTCATGCCTATGGCTATACACATTACACAGGCACAAGCCAAATCGGCTTCTACCAATACATTTTTAGGAGTCTCTACCAATCTATTCCACATCTCAAAATTCACTGAGTTTGATTTGAACTAAGTAGAGTAGCATTAGTAGATTGTGCAACAGTTTCCTCAAGAACATGAGAATAAGAGCAGGATTATGTAATATTGTGTCAGCAACTGTAACATCTATGGAAGCAAGAAGATTTTCCATTTTATACTTTACAAAAGAAATTCATGACTATTACCAGGATAGATAAGCGGATATTAGAAGAGCAGTTTAAGGTTGGTATCTGTAGGGTTTTACTAGACCATCTTTCAATAACGCCAGCATATATTTGATTTCTGACGTCATCAAGTGAGCATGACACAAACACCTGGGCTCTGTCATGTACCTACAGCATAAATTAGACCTAAAAGCAATGAACTTGAATGCATGTCAACGAAAGAAATGATAAGTAGAAAAACCTTTGGAATTGATAGGATGCTGTAAGGACCTTTTCCTTGGTATTCCGACACATACAGTAGAAACCCAAACATCTGGAATAAAAGAAATGTAACCATGAACATAGTGAACCTGCTTGACAACTTCTGGAATGGAAAAGGAACCAGAGTCCAGAAATATACTTGGATAGGTTCCTACCTGGCCTGTCAGTTCCATAGACAGAGGCTGTTCTGAAACAGCCACTTTCAGTGGATCACAGATCTTATCAAATATGTCAAAGAAAGAAGCAACCTTTTGTAATTTCACAAGCCCATAACTTGCTCTTTCAATGTCGGCAGGAAGTGGATGCAGAGGTGTGCCAGTGCATTCATGTATTACTCTTCTCAATGCTGCTTGATACCACCAAGTTATAATCAGAAAAACATAAACAAACCGTAGTTTAAAAATATATCTGAAGTATAAAATTTATCTTCAAGACTTCTAGAAATTTATTAACTTCTGTCTTCGTGCTAATTCTTGTTCTTGTAGTAGCTCTAGGACCTTCTTTTGTTACTTTTATAGCTTTTAGTCTTTTCCTTGTTCAGTTTTCCAGGTTTTGCATAGTTCTTTCGCCTTCTTGGTTTTCTGTAACTCTGCGTTATTTTGACGCGTACAAAATTACACGCATTTCAATGTGTGGTTGAGAAAAATACTTTAAACTGGTGATTACTACACCTGCTTGTCAACTATGGCACACAGATGATGCAGAGATTAGGGATGCCATTCAAAACCTATCGCGTATTTTTCATTTTAACTCGTGGTGATAGCTGGCAAGCAAAGCCAAAAAGGAACAAACAAAACAGTTATGTTTTCATATCGAGAACTGAATAACTAAAGCAACTATTCTAGGAGAAACTGAAACTTTTGATAGAACCACCATGCTTCATAGAAAAGTTCAAATATAATATAGCATGCCTTTGTATTTGGGATTATGCACGTCTCCATGCTCCTTAATTGGCGCATCCTGGTCGAAGACATTATATAAATATAAGATAGCTCCAGAAATGGTTTAAGAAATGAAAGAACCGATTTGGCGAAGTACTTGCATAATCATAAGATGTGAGGTCTGCCTTATACTCGAATTCAGTTTGACCAGTATTTGCTCCATTGTAAAACCCAAAATTTGTCCCTCCATGAGCCATCTGGAAACAGATCTCGTGAAAAACAGAATTAGTAAAACTAAAATGTAAATGAAATGCAGTGATAAAAGGGCTCTCGGTACAGACATAGAGTACAGCAGAACCATTGCGGCATAGAATACTTTTAAGAGCTTTAGCTGTGCTGCTGGCAGTTGTTGTGGCAATACTCTCACCCCAGTGTGTTAGCCATCCGGTATAAAATTCCCTGAAAAGTAAAGAGGAAATATCAGTAGTACAAGTTACATCCGAAAAAATAATAAATGAGTGATATAATATTAATCATGGTGCACAGAGCCACAGACCACTTACGCACTTAAAGGGGCTGATTTTCCCGGTAAGTTATATTTCTTCTGTAATCTGAATATTGGCCATGGATCATCACCAGTTGAAAAATCAACAGCTGCACTTGAATTCTAATTATTTGGAAACTGGTAACTGAGGAAAACCAAAGGCATAGTACTTGTAATAATTATGAAGTTAAGAAGACAGAATTATTTTCTGCTTTAAAAGTCTTAAGAAACCATACTGAAGTGGATATCAAATAATCTTCATAATTTTTTTAAATCTCAACAGAAAAGTCATTGTACACATAGCATTTACCATCGCACACCA
>NC_057796.1:447718656-447736828 GCF_018294505.1 Triticum aestivum
GTTTACACTAACATCCACGTCATATTTTTTTTACAGGAAGGACATTCACATCATCATAAAAGTCATTTAGTTTAATTTACCAGCGAAGACATCATCTTGAAGAATTGCTCCATTCTTTAAGGTATTAGTAGTGCCCCCATCAGTTGTATACCTAAAAGATTATTTGTGAAACTCATAATCACGACTTTGATAACCACTGTTTACAAAGGAACAAACAAGCATATTGATGCTATCTTTCAGAAGCTTTTCTCTAAACTTAAAATAAACAAATTAATAGAAAGATCTATCAGATGAGAGCATCACGGTGATTTTTTATCGACTGGATATCTTTTGACTCTCTTCTTATTCTGGTTTGTCAATGCAGAATGCAAGTACGTTAATCTAATGTAAAGTGTCAACAAAAGGTAGGTCTTGTACTCCCTCTGTTCACTTTTATAAGACATTTAGACAATTCAGGCAGCACCCAAAACAGTTCAATGTCAGCTGTCCAAAACATCTTATAAAAAAGAACGGAGGGAATATTAAATGTCTTCATACAAATTATCCGTGTAAAGGATTATTTGAGCACATATCTAATCTTGCTTATTATAAGAGGAAACTGATAAGCAGGACAAGAGTATTATTTCAGCCCAATTCTGAATGCAAAATAAAACAAATAGAATTAGACTGTAAACACAAACATGGTGCTAGTAAATGATATTTTTGCAGTTAAGGTTTATAACCTCCCACAAAGGGCGCTGCTAGCAAGGCCAATCTCAATGTTGTATGAAATTTCACCACTATCATGCCTAGTAAGTATGCAAAATTACAGTTATACCCTATATGACTTTGTACATAATCTATAGAATAAGTAATAAATTTAGCAGACAATACTAAGAGGTAAAAATTATGAGAAGGGAAACTGCGTACAGAACAATGTCATTCCCCAGATATCGTCTGGCCAACTGAACAAGGTAATGAAGGTAATTCTTGTCATCTCCAAATGAACCAAATTCATTTTCAATCTGCTAGACAGGGATAAAAGATTAGTTACTTGTTAGCAGGATAAAACAGAAATGAAAATGGATATGAAGTGGTTAACCGATTTAAACCATGATGGACTTGCCTGCACCATGATAATTGGACCTCCATTCTCGTATAACAGTGGTGCTACTTTTGGGAGCAAGACTCTCCACCATCTCTCTACCTATAGAACTAGCTAACCTTGGTCAAAATATCTCCAGAAAATCCCAAAGCAATGATGGCAGTATCATACATAAAACCCTAAAACTGGTGCTGTTTTGGGCAGCTTACCAAGAAAAGATAGGTTGAGTCTGATGATCGCAGTTTAAGGGCTGGTTCTATGGTGAGCAACCATGGTGGAAATCCCCCTAAATCCCATTCTGCATGACAGCTTCAAGAATTCATAGATCACGTCGGCAAAAAGCTCAACCGAAGGGTATGAACTATCACAACCCAATCGACTCCGAACTCTGAAACTATATGGAATCTGTACTAATACAAAGAACTTCTGAACCGGGTATAACAAGTTAGGAACTAATCGTAGTAAATTAGCATGAGGAAATGATGGTTTCTGTTCTGGATCAAGTGGAGGCATTTTACTCTCTGCTTCATCAGACAAGGTCACAGAAAACATCCGACATGAGAACTGGCACTGCGACTATTGTTAGTCCTTTGACTTTTACAGAGTTATTTTGTAAGTAAAAGAGCTAGAAGGCCTTATCAGCCATAAAATCAGCAGACTATGAAATACATATTTCAGAGGATGAAGAGGTGACTATTTCGATTATTTAGAATATTTGTCTGAAGTTTATAAATCTGCTTAGCCATGTCTTTGCTATTCTCAGTACACGGATACGATTATCTTGATAGTCATATTGACATGCTGAAATGGTAAAATTTCAATAAGCTATGAAATTACCTCCACAAATATATGGACCTACACGAAGCATGACGAGCATTTCTAATTCTTGAGCAAGTCTTAGATACGATTCAATGTCAGCGAAACCCTTGAATTCCCAGCTCTGTGGTTCCGGCTCGTGCAAATTCCAAGGAACATATGTTTGAATTGTGTTCAGGCCCAGTGCCTTAGCCCTTAAAAGGCGATCTTTCCAGTACTGCACACAGAGAATGCAACGTGCAAGTGAGCTCGCAATAAGATATATGGAAGAACATAAGCTGATAAATGGGCCATGGTCTCTAGAAACAAACCCAGATCAGAAAGACATACAGAAACATTTATTTCCCTATCAATAAAACAAATTCATCTCGGATAGCTTATTCAGTCATTTTATAAGCTGGGTGTAGCAAAAAATAGACTGCGAGTATGACAAAAAAAGTGCTACTACCTCCAATCCATATTAATTGTCGCTGGTTTAGTACAAAGTTTCAAAGAGACGTCGCAATTTCGTCAATCTATGAGAGCCATGCAAGCTCAAGGTCACCCGATTTGTTGAATACAGTCTGTGATAGATTGAACACACTGTACAGAATTATTAGTAAACTAGTACTCCCTCCGTCCGGAAATACTTGTCGGAAAAATGGAAGTAGTTCTTGATACATCCATTTTTATCCATTTCTTCGACAAGTATTTCCAGACGGAGGGATTACTTAGTAAAGAATTTCTGAAATGCGCAACATGTACAGAATTTTCAATTTCTGTCAGAACTAAACCTCCAACACATGTACAGAACTGACTGAATTCGTGATTACTATTTACTAATACTCTGAAATGCGCCAAAACCACCAATCTATCAGTGGAACCTCACTTGTCATCGCGAATTTACTGACTGAACCACTCCACTCCACTCCAGGCTCTCTAGCAGTTTGCAGTGACATGTACAGCAATACCAGTCGGAGGGGGGATTCATTCACCTCGGGGACAATGCGGAAGTAGTGCACGTCGCCGCCGACGATCTGGAACCGTGCCCCGTCCTTCCAGAAGGCGTCGCCCTCGATCCAGAACCTCCTCGGAGCCTCGCCGGGGACCTGGCGACAGCGACACCCGCACCGCACGACGAGTCAGGCGCCAGCAATACCAAATCGATCCAAAGCCCGAGCAAGCGAAGGATCGGTAGCGCGAGGGAGGGCGCGCGTGCGTACCGTGGATGCGAGCGCGGAGCACAGCGAGAGCGCGAGGAGAAGAGAGAGCCTCCCGAAGCTTCCGGCGGAGGCCATTGGGGCCCCGGTGGACTCTGCTCACCCGCTGCTGCTGCTGCTGAATGAGTGGATTCCTTCTAGCTCGTGCTGCGGGGAAGCGTGAGGCGCTGGGGGGCGGGTCGATTTGGCGACGGGCACGGGGAGGAGGAGCCCGTCAGCGAGCGAGCGCGTGCGCCGGCGTGATGGGCGTGCAGTCTCCGGCGCTGAGGTGGTCGGTAGGGGAGGGGAGGGGAGGGGTGCGGCTGCGGTTGCCTGACGCTGACGGAGAAGCGGACTGGGACTTGGGTCTTGGCTCTGTCATTTTCTCATCAGTAAATAACACGGTTGTGCTGTGTCGTTGCCTGGTGGGAGATGCTGTTTATCCAGAGATTTTCAGATTCTTTTGTGCTATATAATACCGACGACGTGACGGCATCTCAACCTTTTGTTTACTGTCCCTTAAAAAATATTTTTTTACTAAACTATGAGCCGCGATAAACCGGAAATCCAGTTTGGGTCCGCGAGCACGTCGCGCGAAAAACGATTTTTGAAATGTGAAAAAAAATCCTAATATTTTTTATGTATTAATAGTCACATCCAAATGCTACCCGCAAAGTTTTAGGCAAAAGAGTTAAGCATTTTGGCCTATGCAAAATGTATGTCGAATGATGCTAAATTTTATTGTATGAGATGATCATGTTATGTAACCGAGTTATCGGCAATTGGCAGGAGTCATATGGTTGTCGCTTTATTGTATGCAATGCAATCGCCCTGTAATTGCTTTACTTTATCACTAAGCGGTAGCGATAGTCGTAGAAGCAATAGTTGGCGAGACGACAACGATGCTACGATGGAGATCAAGGTGTCGCACCGGTGACGATGGTGATCATGACGGTGCTTCGGAGATGGAGATCACAAGCACAAGATGATGATGGCCATATCATATCACTTATATTGATTGCATGTGATGTTTATCTTTTATGCATCTTATTTTGCTTAGATCGACGGTAGCATTATAAGATGATCTCTCACTAAATTTCACGGTATAAGTGTTCTCCCTGAGTATGCACCGTTGCGAAAGTTCTTCGTGCTGAGACACCACGTGATGATCGGGTGTGATAGGCTCTACGTTCAAATGCAACGGGTGCAAAACGGTTGCACACGCGGAATACTCAGGTTAAACTTGACGAGCCTAGCATATGCAGATATGGCCTCGGAACACTGAGACCGAAAGGTCGAGCGTGAATCATATAGTAGATATGATCAACATAGTGATGTTCACCATTGAAACTACTCTATCTCACGTGATGATCGGACATGATTTAGTTGATTTGGATCACGTGATCACTTAGATGATTAGAGAGATGTCTATCTAAGTGGGAGTTCTTAGTAATATGATTAATTGAACGTAAATTTATCATGAATTTAGTCCTGGTAGTGTTAGCATATCTATGTTGTAAATCAATAGCTCGGGTTTAGCTCCCCTGTTTTATTTTGATATGTTCCTAGAGAAAACTAAGTTGAAAGATGTTAGTAGCAATGATGCGGACTTGGTCCGTGATCTGGGGATTAACCTCATTGCTGCACAGAAGTATTATGTCCTTGATGCACCGCTAGGTGACAGAACTATTGCAGGAGCAGATGCAGACGTATGAACATTTTGACAAAAACTCGGTACGATGACTACTTGATAGTTTAGTGCACCATGCTTTACAGCTTAGAACCGGGACTTCAAAAATGTTTTGAACGCCACGGAGCATATAAGATGTTCCAAGAGTTGAAATTGGTATTTCATACTCGTGCCCATGTCGAGAGGTATGAGACCTCTGACAGTACTTTGCCAATAAGATGGAGGAGAATAGCTCAACCAGTGAGCATGTGCTCAGATTGTCTGAGTACTACAATTACGTGAATCAAGTGGGAGTGAATCTTCCAGATAAGATAGTAATTGACAAAGTTCTCTAGTCATATCACCAAGTTAATAGAACTTCGTGATGAACTATAATATGCAAGGGATGACGAAAGTAATTCCCGAGCTCTTCGCGATGCTGAGATCGGCGAAGGTAGAAATCAAGAAAAGAGCATCAAGTGTTGATGGTTAACAAGATCACTAGTTTTAAGAAAAGGGCAAAGGGAAAGAAGGGAAACTTCAGGAAGAACGGCAAGCAAGTTGCTGCTCAAGTGAAGAAGCCCAAGTTTGGACCTAAGCCTGATACTGAGTGCTTCTACTGCAAAAAGAACTGGTCACTGGAAGCGGAACTACCCCAAATAATTGGCGGATAAGAAGGATGGCAAAGTGAACAAAAGTATATTTGATATACATGTTATTGATGTGTACTTTACTAGTGTTTATAGCAACCCATCGGTACTTGATACTGGTTCAATTGCTAAAGAGTAGTAACTCGAAACGGGAGTTGCATAATGAACAGAAACTAGTTAAGGATGAAGTGACGATGTGTATTGGAAGTGGTTCCAAGATTGATATGATCATCGTCGCACACTCCCTATACTTTCGGGATTAGTGTTGAATCTAAATAAGTGTTATTTGGTGTTTGCGTTGAGCATGAATATGATTTGATCATGTTTATTGCAATACGGTTATTCATTTAAGTTAGAGAATAACTGTTGTTCTGTTTACATGAATAAAACCTTATATGGTTACACACCCAATTAAAATGGTTCGTTGGATTTCGATCGTAGTGATACACATATTCATAATATTGAAGCCAAAAGATGCAAAGTTAATAATGATAGTGCAACTTATTAGTGGCACTGTCGTTTAGGTCATATTAGTGTAAAGTGCATGAACAAACTCCATACTGATGGGCTTTTGGAATCACTTGATTACGAATCACTTGATGCTTGCGAACCATGCCTCTTGGGCAAGATGACTAAAACGCCGTTCTCCGAAACAATGGAGCGAGCAACAGATTTGTTGGAAATCATACATACTGATGTATGTGGTCCGATGAATATTGAGGCTCGCGGCAAGTATCGTTATTTTCTGACCTTCACAGATGATTTGAGTAGATATGGGTATATCTACTTGATGAAACATAAAGACTGAAACATTTGAAAAGTTCATATAATTTCAGAGTGAAGTGGAAAATCATCATAACAAGAAAATAAAGATTCTACGATCTAATCGTGGAGGAGAATATTTGAGTTACGAGTTTGGTCTCCATTTGAAACAATGCGGAATAGTTTCGCAACTCACGCCACCTGGAACACCACAGCGCAATGGTGTGTCCGAACGTCATAACCGTACTTTATTAGATATGGTGCGATCTATGATGTTTCTTACCAATCTACCACTATCGTTTTGGGGTTATGCATTAGAGACAGCTGCATTCACGTTAAAAAGGGCACCATCTAAATCCGTTGAGATGACACCTTACGAACTGTGGTTTGGCAAGAAACCAAAGTTGTCGTTTCTTAAAGTTTGGGGTTGCGATGCTTATGTGAAAAAGTTTCAACATGATAAGCTTGAACCCAAATCGGAGAAATGCGTCTTCATAGGATACCCAAAGGAGACTATTGGGTATATCTTCTATCACAGATCCGAAGGCAAATTCGTTGCTAAGAATGGATCCTTTCTAGAGAAGAAGTTTCTCTCGAAAGAAGTGAGTGGGAGGAAAGTAGAACTTGATGAGGTAACTGTACCTGCTCCCTTATTGGAAAGTAGTTCATCACAGAAACTGGTTCCTGTGACACCTACACCAATTAGTGAGGAAGCTAATAATAATGATCATGAAACTTCAGATCAAGTAAATACCAAACCTCGTAGGTCAACCAGAGTAAGATCCGCACCAGAGTGGTACGGTAATCCTGTTCTGGAGGTCATGTTACTTGACCATGACGAACCTACGAACTATGAGGAAGCGATGATGAGCCCAGATTCCGCAAAATGGTTTGAGGCCATGAAATCTGAGATGGGATCCATGTATGAGAACAAAGTATGGACTTTGATTGACTTGCCCGATGATTGGTGAGCCATTGAGATTAAATGGATCCTCAAGAGGAAGATAGACGCTGACAGTAGTGTTACTATCTACAAAGATAGAATTGTCGCAAAAAGGTTTTCGACAAGTTCAATGTGTTGACTACGATGAGAGTTTCTCATTCGTATCTATGCTTAAGTCTGTCCGAATCATGTTAGCAATTCTCGCATTTTATGAAATCTAGCAAATGAATAAACAAAACTGCATTCCTTAATGGATTTATTAAAGAAGAGTTGTATATGATGCAACTAGAAGGTTTTGTCAATCCTAAAGGTGCTAAAAAATATGCAAGCTCCAGCGATCCATCTATGGACTAGGGCAAGCATCTCGGAGTTGGAATATATGCTTTGATAAATTGATCAAAGCATATAGTTTTATACAGACTTGAGGTGAAGCCTGTATTTACAAGAAAGTGAGTGGGAGCACTACAACATTTCTGATAAGTATATGTGAATGACATATTGTTGATCAGAAATAATGTAGAATTATTCTGCAAAGCATAAAGGAGTGTTTGAAAGGAGTTTTTTCAAAGAAAGACCTCGGTGAAGCTGCTTACATATTGAGCATCAAGATCTATAGAGATAGATCAAGACGCTTGATAAGTTTTTTCAATGAGTACATACCTTGACAAGATTTTGAAGTAGTTCAAAATGGAACAGTTAAAGAAAGAGTTCTTGCCTGTGTTACAAGGTGTGAAATTGAGTAAGACTCAAAACCCGACCACGGCAGAAGATAGAAAGAGAATAAAAGTCATGCCCTATGCCTCAGCCATAGGTTCTATAAAGTATGCCATGTTGTGTACCAGATCTATTGTATACCCTACACTGAGTTTAGCAAGGAAGTACAATAGTGATCTAGGAGTAGATCACTGCATAGCGGTCCAAATTATCCTTAGTGGAATAAGGATACGTTTCTCGATTATGGAGGTGACAAAAGGTTCGTCGTAAAGGGTTACGTCGATGCAAGTTTTGACACTGATCCATATGACTCTAAGTCTCAATCTGGATACATATTGAAAGTGGGAGCAATTAGCTAGAGCAGCTCCGTGCAGAGCATTGTTGACATAGAAATTTGCAAAATACATACGGATCTGAATGTGGCAGACCCGTTGACTAAACTTCTCTCACAAGCAAAACATGATCACACCTTAGTACTCTTTGGGTGTTAATCACATAGCGATGTGAACTAGATTATTGACTCTAGTAAACCCTTTGGGTGTTGGTCACATGACGATGTAAACTATGGGTGTTAATCACATGGTGATGTGAACTATTGGTGTTAAATCACATGGCGATGTGAACTAGATTATTGACTCTAGTGCAAGTGGGAGACTGAAGGAAATATGCCCTAGAGGCAATAATAAAGTTATTATTTATTTCCTTATTTCATGATAAATGTTTATTATTCATGCTAGAATTGTATTAACCGGAAACTTAGTACATGTGTGAATACATAGACAAACAGAGTGTCACTAGTATGCCTCTACTTGACTAGCTCGTTGAATCAAAGATGGTTAAGTTTCCTAGCCATAGACATGAGTTGTCATTTGATTAACGGGATCACATCATTAGAGAATGATGTGATTGACTTGACCCATTCCGTTAGCTTAGCATTTGATCGTTTAGTATATTGCTATTGCTTTCTTCATGACTTATACATGTTCCTATGACTATGAGATTATGCAACTTCCGAATACCGGAGGAACACTTTGTGTGCTACCAAACGTCACAACGTAACTGGGTGATTATAAAGGTGCTCTACAGGTGTCTCCGATGGTACTTGTTGAGTTGGCATAGATCGAGATTAGGATTTGTCACTTCGATTGTCGGAGAGGTATCTCTGGGCCCTCTCAGTAATGCACATCACTATAAGCCTTGCAAGCATTGTAACTAATGAGTTAGTTGCGGGATGATGTATTACGGAACGAGTAAAGAGACTTGCCGGTAACGAGATTGAACTAGGTATTGAGATACCGACGATCGAATCTCGGGCAAGTAACATACCGATGACAAAGGGAACAACGTATGTTGTTATGCGGTTTGACCGAAAGATCTTCGTAGAATATGTAGGAGCCAATATGAGCATCCAGGTTCCGCTATTGGTTATTGACCGGAGACGTGTCTCGGTCATGTCTACATAGTTCTCGAACCCGTAGGGTCCACACGCTTAAAGTAAGATGACGATTTGTATTATGAGTTTTGTGATTTGATGTACCGAAGGTAGTTCGGAGTCCCGGATGAGATCGGGGACATGACGAGGAGTCTCGAAATGGTCGAGACGTAAAGATCGATATATTGGACGACTATATTCGGACATCGGAAAGGTTCCGAGTGATTCGGGTATTTTCGGAGTACCGGGGAGTTACAGGAATTCACCGGGAGAAGTATTGGGCCTTATTGGGCCATACGGGAATAGAGGAGAGAGGCCAAAAGAAAGGAGGCGCGCGCCCCCCTCTGGTCCGAATTGGACAAGGGGTGCAGCCCCCTTTTCCTTCTCCCTCTCCCCCTCTTTCCTTCTCTCCTACTCCGGAAAGGAAAGGGAAATCCTACTAGAACTTGGGAGTCCTAGTAGGACTCCCCACACTTGGCGCGCCCCCTCTAGGGTCGGCCTCTCCCTCCCTCCTTTATATACGGGGGCAGGGGGCACCCCATAGACAACAATTGATCTCTTGATCTCTTAGCCGTGTGCGGTGCCCCCTCCATCATATCCACCTCGATCATATCGTAGCAGTGCTTAGGCGAAGCCCTGCGTCAGTAGCAGTGCTGACGGAACTCTCCCTCGAAGCTCTGCTGGATCGGAGTTCATGGGACGTCATCGAGCTGAACGTGTGCTGAACTCGGAGGTGCCGTGCGTTCGGTACTTGGATCGGTCGGATCGTGAAGACGTACGACTACATCAACCGCGTTGTCATAACGCTTCCGCTTTCGGTCTACGAGGGTACGTGGACACACTCTCCCCTCCCGTTGCTATGCATCACCATGATCCTGTGTGCGCGTAGGAAATTTTTTGTAATTACTACATTCCCCAACAGATTAAGCAACATGGCAAAACGAGCTAGTGGACGCAGCTGGTGGGTAATGCTACACATACGAAGGCTTGCGGGCTTTTTTTAGCACCAATAATTTTTTTTGCGGGATTAGCACCAATAATTTTATTCTCAAATAATAGGCATATCGTTTACAACTTAAGAAAGAATAAAATCAAGGCTAGTAGGCTTCCAGAAAATATTTACTAAAAAATTAGGAGGCTTTATGGGAGTCTGGACAACAGCCGCATAGGACTCCGACACCTAGGCCCACTAAAATCCCCCTTCCGGTCCCATTCTTTTCTAATTTGTCCCATCTTCCCTTGCTTTGCATCCTCACCTCCGCCGACGACGCTGTCGTTGTACCTCTCCGGCCGTCGCACAGCCGGACGTCCGCAACCAGCATCGACACGCCTGCTCACCTTTTACAACGGTGTGGTCCACCCAGGACATGTCCGCATCCAGGTACACTCTGTCCCCCTGTTGACGACGTCCATGGCGGACGCCACGCTTGGCAGGTATTCAGTCAAATGTCATTGAGCTTATTTTCGAACTTCATGTCGTTTTTTAGAGTATGAAGGATGGCGGGGTACTCGGCCATGGAGGATGAGTTGTTGTGCCATGCGTGGTTGGCCGCATCCATGGATTTCGTAGGCAAGAGCAGAACGGGGCTCTTCTGGCAACGCGTGCATGATTCGTTTCACGCACGAAAGTACATTGCGCCCTATAACATGCACATCATCCATGATCGCAATGTGAAGCCATTATCGTATCGATGGTACGCCATCCAGACCACCGTTACCAAGTTTTATGACGTGGTTGCTCTGATGCAAGGTGGCCATTGCGTGGGCAGCGGAGGAGATCGATATTTGCTTCTTCTTGCTCAACTTGTTGAGTAAATCATTCATTCACTCAATATTTCTCTACACAAAGTGCTATCGTGACGTATTACATGATAGAAGGACGGCCATTTACGTACATACACTGTCGGGTGAAGCTGAATGGGCAGTATGTATGGAACGGCATGATCCGTTCATTAAAAACGTGTTGAACATCCGGTTAATCTCACTGAATTTGAACTATTTCTTGTTCTCGTTGAATTTGAACTATTTTTGTGCTAGACTTTTTTGCATGCTATGTATGAATGATTTATATTATTTTCTATCCGAATTTTGATGAATTCCGTCGGGTTTAATGAATTTCTTCTGGTTTGTTGAAACCCAACTTGAAATGTATGCAGATAGTTTTGGATGGCCGGCTCCCGCATCCGTAACTATGGACTGATCCCAATGCAAGAGAAAATTTCCGGGTTAAAGATGCCCTTACGAATCATGTGGGCACTTCTGCTAGGTTGCTGTTAAGAAACTAATCCAATCAACTGGTGAGGACCGCCCACACGCAAAAAAGAGAATGTACAGCTGGACGCCCAAAGCCCGTCTCATACGTCCGGACGGGCCGCCCGGCCACTGACAGTCACGATTTTTCGACATAGACGACCCCCTCAAACGGGCCTCAAACGCCCAGGCTGACCGGCACCCTTCATATCCATCCCAAATATGGGGCGAATATGGGCACACGGGCGTGTCCGCCATGTAGGACTGGCGATGGGGTCCCACATGGATTGGCCCGGAAACTTGGCGGTCCGACGGACACCTCCTTCGTCGCCGCGGTGTGAACGCCACGTGGCGCCGCTCCGGCTCGCCGCTCGAGACCAAATCCTCCTATTAAGCCGGCTGGCATCCCGCAACCCTAGCCCATCCACCTCCCCCCCTCTCTGCGCCGCCAGTTCGAGCCCATCCATCTCCTCCCTCTCCCGCTCCGGCGCTCTGCCCACGCTCCGGCGCTCCACCATGGTCCGGAGGAAGATCACCTACTACGCAATGCTCACGCCGAAGCGCTGGTACGAGATCCAGCAGGAGATCCGGGCAAGACAAGCCTCGCGCGTCGCCCGCATCGCTGTCGGGCTGCCTCCGGACTCGCCAGAGGAGAAGGAGGAGCAGTCGGGGAAGAGGGGGGAGAGGAGCTGGCTCCGATGGAGGTGGAGGAGGCGGAGCAGTCAGAGCAGGAGTTATCGGGCTTCAACATGAAGCAAGCAGAGGTGGAGTTCGCCGTCGCCCAATTGGAGGAGATGACAGGGCAGCATGCCATCTTGGAGTCCATCCAGGATGAGGCCTATGTGAAGACCAACCGGCGTTTCTCCGGTAGGAGCAGGCGGCGTCCGACGCGTTTTTTGCCGAACTCAACGCTGAGATAGAGAAGAAGGCCGGAACTACACTACAAGTACAAGATCTGATCCCGTGGCAACTTAAGTATGCAGCAGGCGCCCAGCAGCCCCCATATACAAATGGGAATACACTGTCACCAATAATACACCTAACTCACCTGACGTGATTGCGTGGAGATACTATAGAGACATGACGAATAATTCTTGCGTTGATCAGACAGTCTGGAGGATTTCCAACAATGCAAAAGTGTTTAGATGAGGTGCTAAGTATATTAAATGCCTTAGCAACTCAAGTCCCAATGCAAATGTGCTAAGCTTTTGAGTGCTAAGCTTCATGCATTTAATTAATTGTAGACACAGAATTGTGCTTCCACCTAAATACACTAGCTTAGCATCGTTTCTTCCTGGGGTCACCATACTACTCTCTCTTTTTTTAACTAGTATGCCACATCAGATTTTTTTACTTAATTGACAATCTTAACACCCGTACAAGATGGAGCATTAGAAGGGGCCTATTCTTTCTCCATAAACTATTATATTTCTCCAAGAATCTCGTCAATCTCGTGGCAACTAAACTAACACCACTAGTAGAAAACAGGGCTTTCGTTCGGGCATGGCAAGCCCATTAGTCCCGGTTCAGTCACGAACCGGGGCCCATGGGGGCATTCGTCCCGGTTCGTGAGCCCAGGGGGGCGGCCGGGGCCTCGTGGGCATTGGTCCCGGTTCGTATGGAACCATTTGTCCCAGTTCGAGGCATGAACCGGGACTAATGGGCCTCGCTCCTGGCCCACAACCATTGGTCCCGGTTCTTGGCATGAACCGGGACAGAAGGCCCGGATTTAGTACCGGTTCTAGCCACGAACCGGGACAAATGAGCTGCCTATATATACCCCATCGCCGCAGCAGAGCACTCCACAGTGCTCTATTTTTTCTGGCCGTCGAGGGGAGAGCATTTGGGTGCTCTAGCTCACCTCCTATGCACATGAGGTGTTCGATGAAATGTCTGAGCCACACTAGTTAATCTTTCTCCTCTCGAAACTCGACCTCCGAGCTCTATTTTCCCTGAGATTTGTCTAGGTTTAGCGGTCCGTCACGTCCCGTCCCCGTCTTCACCGCCGTCGATCGCCCGCGCCGATCTCGTCGCCAGCACCACCGTGGTGAGCCTCATGTTCTTATCTTCTTTCTGAAAGAAAAAAATTCTTACTTCAGATAGATACTTGTCTAATTTTGTTACTTTTATTATTCCTTCTTATTACATAGTGCGATGGTTTTGGTATCCGCCCACGTCGGCCATCGTCCTGTCTATGATTCGGATGTGGTATATATTATCTTTTTATAACTATTTGGTTCATTTATTGTTTATGACAATTATGCCGACCAACGTGACATAGATTTTATTTATCTAGGAGGTGGTTGAACCGGAAATTCCAACCGACCCTATTGTCGAGAGGTTAAATTTAGTTGAAGAAGAAAACAATTACTTGAAGGAAAAAATAAAAAAAATTGAGGAGGAGAAGATGATATTGGAGTTGCATGTTGCGGATGTCGTCGATGATCACAAGATCAAGATGGATGCAATGCGCTTGAAGATTAGAAAGATTAAAAAATATGCCATTCATACCGAGGCTTGGTATCATTATGTCGTTGGATCAATTGTTACCTTGGTTGCGATTATGATCGCATTTGTTTTCGCATTGAAATGTTTTACATAGTTTCAATGTATGGTTTAATTAATTAGATGCTCTGGAGAGCTATATGTTGTTAGATGAGAACTATATATGTACTTTGGTTTTAATGTGATGATGAACTTCTATTAATTTGGTCACTTAATTATCTATTCATGATGTTCTGTAATGGTTTTTGACACACTTAATTATATATAATGCACGCAGATGAACCGGCAATGGATGTACGGTGACAGACACACCTCCGAGTACATTAAGGGCGTGCATGATTTTCTCGAAGTGGCCGAGGCAAACAAGCAGAATGGTTTTATGTGTTGTCCACACCCTACATGTGGGAATACGAAGTCTTACTCTGACCGGAAAATCCTTCACACCCACCTGCTTTACAAGGGTTTCATGCCACACTATAATGTTTGGACGAGGCACGGAGAAATAGGGGTTATGATGGAAGACGGCGGAGAAGAAGAGGGCGATGGCAACTATGTGCCCCCTGAATACGGTGATGCTGCAACGGGGGAAGCTGCTGAAGATCAAGAGGAACCAGACGATGTGCCCAATGATGCTGCAACGGGGGAAGCTGCTGAAGATCAAGAGGAACCAGTGCCCGATGATGATGATCTCCGCCGGGTCATTGTCGATGCAAGGACGCAATGCGAAAGTCAAAAGGAGAAGCTGAAGTTCGATCACATGTTAGAGGATCACAAAAAAGGGTTGTACCCCAATTGCGAAGATGGCAACACAAAGCTCGGTACCATACTGGAATTTCTGCAGTGGAAGGCAAAGAATGTTGTGCCTGACAAAGGATTTGCGAAGCTATTGAAAATATTGAAGAAGAAGCTTCCAAAGGATAACGAATTGCACGACAGTACATACGCAACAAAGAAGGTCGTATGCCCTCTAGGATTGGAGGTGCAGAAGATACATGCATGCCCTAATGACTGCATCCTCTACCGCGGTGCGTACAAGGATCTGAACGCATGCCCGGTATGCGGTGCATTGTGGTATAAGATCAGAAGAGATGACCCTGGTGATGTTGACGGCGAGCCCCCCAGGAAGAGGGTTCCTGCGAAGGTGATGTGGTATGCTCCTATAATACCACGGTTGAAACGTCTGTTCAGAAACGAAGAGCATGCCAAGTTGATGCGATGGCACAGTGAGGACCGTAAGAAAGACGGGAAGTTGAGAGCACCCGCTGACAGGTCGCAGTGGAGAAAAATCGAGAGAGAGTACTGGGTTGAGTTTGCAGCTGACCCAAGGAACGTATGGTTTGATTTAAGCGCGGATGGCATTAATCCTTTCGGGGAGCAGAGCAGCAATCACAGCACCTGGCCCGTGACTCTATGTATGTATAACCTTCCTCCTTGGATGTGCATGAAGCGGAAGTTCATTATGATGCCAGTTCTCATCCAAGGCCCTAAGCAACCCGGCAACGACATTGATGTGTACCTAAGGCCATTAGTTGAAGAACTTTTACAGCTGTGGAATGGAAACGGTGTACGTACGTGGGATGAGCACAAACAGGAGGAATTTAACCTGCAGGCGTTGCTGTTTGTAACCATCAACGATTGCCCCGCTCTCAGTAACCTTTCAGGACAGACAAACAAGGGATACCACGCATGCACGCACTGTTTAGATGACACTGAAAGTATATACCTGGACAAATGCAGGAAGAATGTGTACCTGGGCCATCCTCGATTTCTTCCGACCAACCATCAATGTCGAAAGAAAGGCAAACATTTCAAAGGCGAGGCAGATCACCGGAAGAAGCCCGCCATGCGTACCGGTGATCATGTACTTGCTATGGTCAATGATTTACACGTAATCTTTGGAAAGGGTCCCGGCGGACTAGCTGTTCCGAATGACGCTGAGGGACACGCACCCATGTGGAAGAAGAAATCTATATTTTGGGACCTACCCTACTGGAAAGAGCTAGAGGTCCGCTCTTCAATCGACGTGATGCACGTGACGAAGAACCTTTGCGTGAACCTGCTAGGCTTCTTGGGCGTGTATGGGAAGACAAAAGATACACCTGAGGCACGGGAAGACCTGCAACGTTTGCACGAAAAAGACGGCATGCCTCCGAAGCAGTATGAAGGTCCTGCCAGCTACGCTCTTACGAAAGAAGAGAAAGAAATCTTCTTGAATGCCTGCTCAGTATGAAGGTCCCGACTGGCTTCTCATCGAATATAAAGGGAATAATAAATATGCCAGAGAAAAAGTTCCAGAACCTAAAGTCTCATGACTGCCACGTGATTATGACGCAACTGCTTCCGGTTGCATTGAGGGGGCTTCTACCGGAAAACGTCCGATTAGCCATTGTGAAGCTATGTGCATTCCTCAATGCAATCTCTCAGAAGGTGATCGATCCAGAAATCATACCAAGGCTAAGGAGTGATGTGGCGCAATGTCTTGTCAGTTTCGAGCTGGTGTTCCCACCATCCTTCTTCAATATCATGACGCACGTCCTAGTTCATCTAGTCGACGAGATTGTCATTCTGGGGCCCGTATTTCTACACAATATGTTCCCCTTTGAGAGGTTCATGGGAGTCCTAAAGAAATATGTCCGTAACCGCGCTAGGCCAGAAGGAAGCATCTCCATGGGCCATCAAACAGAGGATGTCATTGGGTTTTGTGTTGACTTCATTCCTGGCCTTAAGAAGATAGGTCTCCCTAAATCGCGGTATGAGGGGAGATTGACTGGAAAACGCATGCTAGGAGCGGACTCAATAATATGCAGGGACGGGCATTCTTGGTCTCAAGCACACTACACAGTTCTACAGAACTCTACCTTGGTGACCCCGTATGTCGATGAACACAAGAACAGTCTGCGCTCCAAACACCCAGAGCAGTGTGACGACTGGATTACATGTGAACACATCAGGACTTTCAGCAGTTGGTTGGAAACACGTCTCAGAGGTGACACCACTGTTTGTGATGAGTTGTACTCGTTGTCCAGGGGACCATCTTCGACTGTATTGACTTACAAAGGATACGAGATAAATGGGAATACATTTTACACGATCGCCCAAGATCAAAAGAGCACCAACCAAAACAGCGGTGTCCGCTTTGATGCAGCAACCGAGAGGGGAAAGGACACATATTATGGTTACATAATGGACATATGGGAACTTGACTACGGACATGATTTTAAGGTCCCTTTGTTTAAGTGTAAATGAGTCAATCTCTCAGGAGGCGGGGTACAGGTAGACCCACAGTACGGAATGACAACAGTGGATCTGAACAATCTTGGGTACACTGACGGACCGTTCGTCTTAGCCAATGATGTGGCACAGGTTATCTATGTGAAGGACATGTCTACTAGACCGAGAAAAAGAAAAGATAAGGAAGCGAATACATCATACGATGAGCCAAAGCGCCACATAGTTCTTTCAGGAAAAAGGGACATTGTGGGAGTGGAGGGCAAGACAGACATGTCTGGAGATTATGAAAAGTTTCATGAAATTCCTCCCTTCAAAGTCAAGGCTGACCCAAGCATCCTGATAAACGATGAAGATTATCCATGGTTACGGTGCAATAAGCAAATGACACAAGCGAAGAAAAAGTGAAGATTTTCTCCCGCAACTATTATGATGATACCATGCCAACTTTGTAACAGACGAGTATGATACCATTGTCCGTTTTGTACACGAAGTGCATCTAGTTTTTGCCGTAACCCTCTCAACTTTCTTGCACATGCTATATGGATGAAATGATGATACCATGCCAACTTTCAACCTTTTCAGACTTCATTTGAAATGTTTTTTCAATTTTAGGGTCTTAGCTCAAAATAATTAGTAAATGCATGAAAAATGGTGCATGAAAAATAACAAATAAAATAAATAAGTAATTAGAAACAAAATAATATAAACTTTATTAAAATATATAAGTAGAAACAAAATAAAATAAACTTTAATAAAATTTATGAAACTAAAATTAACAAACTATTTTCTGTTCAAAACATTATAAGAAACCTCTAGTATTATTGAAACTAAAATCATATAAAATTGATGCAACTAAAATTATCGAAGTATTTTCTGTTCAAAATCATTAAAAGCAAAAAGAATTTTCATAAAGAACTTTTTTTGATAGAAACTTTAAT